>NC_056745.1:1282127106-1282262106 GCF_019279795.1 Protopterus annectens
TCCCCGGGCCTCTACTGAAAAAGGACATGTATCCAGCTAGACTAGCCCGGTCAACAAATGTAAAATAAAATAAAATAAATAAAATAAATAAATTTGTGACAGGCAGGTACCAGTGGGAGTGAAAGGGAAGGTCTACAAGATGGATATGAGACCAGCTATGTTATATGGGTTGGAGATGGCACTGACGAAATGATAGGAGTCAGAGCTGGAGGTGGCAGAGATAAGCATGTTAAGATTTGCATTGGGTGTGACAAGAATGTACAGGATTAGAAATGAGTATATTATAGGGTCAGCTCAGGTTGGATGGTTTGGAGACAAATCCAGAGAGGTGAGATTGCATTGGTTTGGACATATTCTGACGAGGGATGCTGGGTATATTGGGAAAAGGATGCTAAGGATGGAGCTGCCAGGTAAGTGGAAAAGAGAAAGGCCTAAGAAAAGGTTTATGGTTGTGGTGAGAGAGGACATGCAGGTGCTTGGTGTGACAGCAAGATACAGCGGACAGGAAAAATGGAAAGAGAAGATACGCTGCAGCGACCCCTAATGGGAGGTGCCAAAAGAAAAAGAAGATATTATATTATATTATATTACTTGTTATTTTAAGTCTGAGGTTGCTAAATGTTGGAATATCAACTGATATCCAAGTCAAAGCTCACTGCAAGTACCTTTAAATGGCTTCTATGTGATGTCATATGTGACATGGCTCCCTTTTGCAGTTGTGAGGCATGTATTTGTGAGCCACACAACTATAAATAATGTGAGGCCACCAAACTAGAACAGCAAAATTTCAAATCACATAGAAGCCATTTAAAGGTACTTGCAGTGAGCTTTGACTTGGATATCAGTTGATATTCCAACATTTAGCAACCTCAGACTTAAAATAAATTCTTTAGATATGCACCTCTAGCTTTGCTACTTTAAGTGTTACAAATGAGCCCCTTGGAGTTTCAGTCAGAACCCGTATGCTGCATGTAATGTCTTGTACTATAAATTCAGGAAAAGAGTTTCCTGATGGGTGATAACACCATAAGTCAGAAAACTGACTATCCAGTTTTAAGGAACATAATATTTCATGTATCACTCCGTGCAGGACTCATTTGTTACATTTATCTGTATTTATTTTCCCCCCATTGATTGGTTGACTGCTTAGCATGAATTAATGTCTCCCTATCATTTCATAGTGCTGTGGTGATTATACGAGTTATCTGTTGAAAAAAGATTTACATAGGTGACATATATTTATAGGAATAGAATGTCATATGGCTGGTGTTTTACTGTATATGATATCAGGAAGCTTAATCAGGAACATGCATTAAACAGCTGCTGTAGTCCAACGTCCATGACATCTCTGAAATGCCTGAGTAATGCATTATGGCTAAACAATGTAGCTATCTTATTAGCATTTTTGTATAAACATATCTATAGCTATCTGTCTCTGTATCTATTGCTATCTATCTATATATATATATATATATATATATATATATATATATATGTATATATATATATATATAAACACTTTTATTAATTAATACTCCCAAATGTTGACATCTGTTCTGTTGACACACTTTGATCAATAAAACAAATGGTAGACAAATGTGCCAAATTGATAAACCCTAGGTTTGGAGAATATGTGGGAGTGCTTGCCCGTTGCAAAAAAAAAAAAAAAAAACATAGTTTTCTTTTACATGGACAGACTTTGAGTTTTGGAGCATGCTGGTGAGTGTGTCAATCATTTTTGTTTACCCTTTGCAATTGATGTTTTTACTTGATTCACTTAAGTTTACACTCACACATATATCTATATCTATATCTATATTTAGCAGTGTGTGTGTGTGTGTGTGTGTGTGTGTGTGTGTGTGTGTGTGTGTGTGTGTGTGTGTGTGTGTGTGTGTATATATATATATATATCTATATATATATATATATATATATATATATATATATATATCCATATATGGAAACACTAGAGAATCTCAACGTACTGAAATGCCGAATTTCAGTATGTCGAGACAGAATAAACGAAAGTGCAGTTACGCGAACCTACAGTACATCGACTACAGAAATGCCGAATCTGCTATTGTGGTGTAGCGTTCGTGACGTGCGGTGTGGTTTGTGGATTTATCTGAGGTTTTAGGTAAGTGGTCTTTGTTTAAGGGTATTGGATAGGAATATTAGTGTGTGTGTGTGGTGATGTTTTTTGTGTGTTTGTGTGTTTAGTGCGACCTTGGAGTTAGAATATATATATATAAGTTGGGGGGTGTGGGGGCACAGCACCCCACATGGGGGTGCAGGGGTGCTTGCCCCCTGATTATAGGTAAGCTAGGTTTGTGTGTGTGTGTGTGTGTGTGTGTGTGTGTGTGTGTGTGTGTGTGTGTGTGTATGTATGGTCGTGATTGTGATATTCGCGGTTTTGTGTTTTCGGGTATGTGGGTGTTCGACTATTCAGTCTCGAAATACTGAAATTCAATATTTCAGTATTTCGAGATTGTATAGTGAATCCGTGTGTGTGTGCATATATATGCATATATGGGCTCTGTGCATTTATTTGAACAATCAGAATATAGCACACTTTCTTAGTTGATATTTTAAATTGCATCTTCATGAAATAGAAATATACTAACATCAGATTGTGAGAGACCTCTGTACATAGGGGAGACAGAATTTCTACTTTCCTCATTGCTGTGCAGTCTCAGTGTTGGTTTGTTTAAATAGCAGGGAGTGGGTTGTAAAATATCAGTTGTGTACATAATCCCTGGGATTCATGAAGCTTGCACTAGGTGCAGGTGTAGCATCGGTGTTCTAACACCAAATATGGCCACCAAGGGATTCAGGTACGAGCTGTTCCACGTGCACTACCTGCATACGCTATGCCCGCACATCTCCCGGGCCTTGTATGCTAATTACCCCATGTGCAGCAGTCTAGCATGTAAATGAAGGTATGTAGTGATTCAGGAAGTGGTGCAGGCATAGTATAAGCATGTAGAAATGTAAACCGTAGAAAACGGTTTACATTTTTGCAAACATAAAATCGGAGCCAAGACAGCCGACCAACACATGTATTATATTGTTATTATATGCCACTGGCTAAATATATAGCCATTGGCATAAAAAAAATGTACAAAATATAAAATTAACATTTAATATATATAGTCACAGTATCGCGACGTGGAAGCGCAGGGCAGAGGTGCGCAAAGGGGATCACAAGGAATATATAAAAATATAAAATCAAACCGCTATGAAACACATATCACGATTTCCCCATAATAGTTAATGGCAGGCATGCTACACCATACTTATGGCGCAAGGGTTGCTAAGGGGTAGTGACAGTGTTATGCACAGTAGCTAGGAATTAGTAGGCAATGCCATGCGAATAAGAGGAGTAACAGTGAATTGCAGATTCCCCGCTGGTGTAAGGATGCACCTCACAGCGTAGCATTATAACACTGAGGTGTGCCCTTGAGATAAAAATGACATCAAGAGAGGGGTGTGTCGCCATTGCTGTAAGCACATTGGAGCATTGATAAACCGATTTGCCCCTAGCTAGGCAGAGCTGCAGGATAGGGGTGTGTTGAATTGGCCATAGCTATGCTTAGCTGAGAGTACACAAGGTAACCGAGTATGCATGTGAACGGAGATGAAAACATGCGTAAACCCGGTAAATGGGTATGTGCGGCGCTCACTGCAGCTGAAACAGGAAGGATATAGGAAAGAAATACAGAAATGATGCAGCAGTAAAATTGGAGTACAAATGACTAATTAACACCTAGGAGCCTACAGTGGGCCATTGACAACAGCTAACAAGGCTGCAAGCAGCTACCTGCAGAACAGGTAAGAGGAGGGGCTGTACTGCAAAGAAAACAGTAAAGTGTCAAAGCAGAACAAAGCCCATTTGCAGTGTATCAGCTACAAGGCACATTTTGCCATGACTGGGTAGGGAAAGTACAAAACAAGAAAGATGGCAGGTGGTTGCATGCCTGATAATGGGAGGGGATCCTGGTCTAAAAGTGAATTAAAGGGCAATAGATTAATCAAGGCAGGCAAGTAGATCTCCATAGTAACGGCCCCACACTTGCAGTACTTATTGCAAAACCCATAATTAAGACATGCTGCAGCTGGAATAGCTCATACACACCCACTGACATCAGCAGCATCCATAGGACAATACTATAAAGTGTGAAAGCACTTCAAACACATTTGTGTATTCCCATAGACTTTGTACCAGTGGTGTATACAGATGGAGAACTTTTATTATGTACATGTCAGGGGGTGCCCTAGCTTTGATCCATCAGCATGTGTTGGAGACTGAAGGTGGTATGGAGGATAATGCACATGACCACCTCAGGTTCCAGAGGAGGAGGAGAGTGTTCCGACCAAGGGTAACCTACCAGGGCCTACATGATCTGGAGATAGTAGAGCATTACAGGATGAACAGGGACATCCTACAGTGCTGTGGAGCTGTGCCTGCCACACCTCAGACCCAGAACAAACAGAGGGGAACCCATCCCAGTGGATATGAAGGAATGTGTAAGCCTCAGAATACAAGCTACAGGTACCTTTCAAAGACCAACTGGGGATATCATGGGGATCTCACAGGCATCAGCATCCAAGGTACTACACCAGTTCCTGGATGCCATGTAACCACATGCCAATGAGCA
Organism: Protopterus annectens; assembly: GCF_019279795.1. Classification (NCBI taxonomy): domain Eukaryota; kingdom Metazoa; phylum Chordata; order Ceratodontiformes; family Protopteridae; genus Protopterus; species Protopterus annectens. Next base: position 1,282,131,765 of record NC_056745.1, read on the forward strand.
CATATAGTTCCCCTGAACGCAGGAGGAGTTGGCCAGCAATATGCGTCTCTTCCACCATGTGGACGAATACCTGGAGGTACTGGGTGTAATAGACTGCACACATACACATCAAGTCACCACCTGGTGAGCAGGGCAGGCACTACATAAACCGCAAGGGATACCCTTCCATCAACTGCCAGGTCATGTGCAATGCCCATGGCATTATCATGGATGCGTGTGCTGGTGGCCCTGGAAGCTATCACGACTCCCACATCTGGCATGCCTCACAGCTGTATCAGTTATTTGCCAGGGGGGACATCCCAAATGGCCACCTGGTGGGGGATGCTGGCTATGCACTGGAACTGTGGAAGACGACTCTCATCAGAAATGCACACACACCCATGCAGGAATGCCATAATGAGGCACATGCACAAAACACAATCATCAAAGAGCATATGTTTGGGATGCTGAAATCATGGTTACATTGCTTGGACATATCTGGTGGTGCCTTGCAGTACTCTCCAGGCACATGTGCCCACATCTTCATAGCATTTGCCATGGTACACAATATGGTCCTGCAGAAACAGCTGCAGCAGAGACAGAATGGTGAAGGCTCTCACAGGCCACCACAATTGCCAAGGGCCCCACAGGCACATAGGTACTCAGACTATGAACACCCTGAGCCAGCCCCAGTAGGCAGATGGAGACATGCTCAGTATGCCCATGCCTTGGCAAAGAGGAAACATATAGCACACACACTGACAGTATAGGCACCTAGGGACTGACACCTTTCTCCACCTGCACACACAATAAAATTGGATGGCACACACACAAGAATACCTGTAAATTGTCATGTACAGGCAGTCTGCTGTGTGAATCCAACATAGGCAGCCCTCAACTATTGTACACACAACTGCCAATGGCACAAGGTAAGTCAACACCTGAACAGTAAATTAAGATATCAGCATATGCAGATACTGTATGTATAGATTCATAGGTAGGTACTTGGCCAACTGCCAGAGGCCATTCATAAGCCCAGCCAAAATGTGTCAGCTTTTGCCACCCCATTGATTCATTAACTGTCCCTCTGTGGAGCAGACCCAATGGTGGGATCCCTGGAGTGCATCTACTGTTCCCCATCCACTCTTCAAGGTTTCTCTTGCAGAGTGTTAGTGAGGGGCTCTGTATAATGTAGTTAGGGATGTTGTTCCAAAGTATGGGGAGTGTCTGTGACAGGAAGCTGTCCCTCCAGCATCTTCCAGTTATTGTTGTGACAAGGTTTTACTCACTACAGTGTGTGGCTCACTGTGACATGGATTCCCATAGGTGGAGCATATCCATCAAGCCTGAGTTCGACATGGCTGTGTTGGCCAGCGGAGATCATCTCTGGGTAAACGAGATGCCACTGAGTAAAGCAGGAGTTTATTCAGTCTGACTGCATAGGCCATATGTTGGAGGCCAGTATCCCCCTTGGCAAGGTACATTTGTGGACCTCCCAGCTGTTGGAAGTGTCTTCTGAGGTGCAACCCACATGGGTTATTATACCCTATGATGGGACTGATGAGTGATGTGTAAAGGGGCACTATAACCCTAGTATGTCTAATGGGAATCCTTTAGTAATCAGATGGCCTACACAGAAGGGTGTCCTAACTACTGTGGAGATATGATTGTCAAAGGGGAGATCACTATCTACCTTAGTACCCAAATACCCCATTACCTCGTCCATATGAAAGTGGCTGCCACTTATGTGTTAATATGTGAGTGCCAATTCCACAATGAAATGACCATGCAGTTAGTAGCACTTGGCTGGAGGCCATGACATTGACACCCTGTGATACTCTCTGTGAGTCCCCTTGAGGGATGCCTGTGTCAGCTGGACTATCAGTCATGGCTCCCAGTTCACAGTCATTGCAAAACATGGTCTGCCATAGTCCACCTGTGTTTGCTTGTACCTCTGAGATGTATATGCCAAACAGTAGGGCTCCCAGGACTGAGTCCTGTTGGGCACCAGTCATGACTGGTCAAGAGTTGGACCTGGAGACCGCTATTCGTACCATGTGGGTTCTGTGTGTAAGCCCGTTGGCAACCCAACCTTTGATGTATGGGTGTATGTACAGGTTAGTGTGTTTATCAGTAATACCTGAGTAGGGCATGGTGTCAAAAGCCTTGGCAAGGTCCAGGTAGTATGTGTGAACCACCTACCCTGTCATTTAATGTCTTCGTGACTGTATGTAAGACATCAAACAGGTTCAGTAGGCATGAACTGCATTCAACCAAGCTGAACTAGGTTGGGTCACATGTTCGGAAGTTACCAATGTCTTTGTTAATGAGTGCCATGAGGATGCGAAGCATACCATTGCAGACCAGGCTAGTCAGGCTTAGAGGGTGGTAGTTACCATAGTCAGTTGTGAGTCCACCTTGATGGAGTGGAATAACCGTTGCCATGCGTCATTGTATGGGCATGTAGCCTGTGGAGAGGCTGAGGTAGGAAAGCTTAATTAGGTGGTGGGCAGGTTGCCTTGTACAGTTTGCAAGATGCAGTCTGAGACATCTGCCTCCATTGACGCTGTGTTCTGCTGTTAGGGAGGGCCATTTCTACTTGTGTGTCTCTGATGTGTGGGATACTGTACCTTTCGGGTAGTATTGTGGGCTCTTTAAGGGGTGAAGTATGCACTGAATGTATCTGCAAGGATGTTGGCAATATCAGTAGGGTCAGCATATTTTGTGCTATATTTCACCAGCACAGTGCAGATTTGTGTGTCACCATGTAGATCCTTGTCATAGCCAAAGAAGGCTGTGTGGTTATCTTTTGAATCCTTGCATATTCTCATGCTGATGTTAGCCTTGGATGATGTAATGAGGGACCCACGTATCATACTAATAGTGGTCATGGATGTCTGCCCTTCATAGGATTTGCTTTTTGTCTGAAAAACTGCCCTACTTCTGTAGTATAGCCTGTTTATTGCAAAGTCCACCAGACCAGTGTCCTTGTCTAGGAGGAGTGAGTCTTGGTTTACCAGTGATAGCACAATCCATACATCCATGTAGGTGCTTATAGACTGCATTTGTAAATCTGTCTGTATCTTGAGCAGTGTTTCCCCTTAGTATGGGAGCTGTGAAACCCCCCACCCCTGACAGTAGTAGTGTAAATTTAGCTGTAGGAAAGGTATACACTGTGGTATCCATGGGTGGAGGGAGATGCTTGGGTGTGGAAACAGTGAATAGTTCTTGGTCAGATCTAACCAATGACCGGTTAACCTCCGCTGTGGTGCACCTTTTGCCCATGTTTGTGATGACCACTTCTAGCAGTTTCCATCTCACGTTAGGGAGGTTACCACCTGATACAGGGCATATGAGGTGATAAATTCCAGGAAGTGCTGGGCCTGGAAGTGAGTACCGGAGTAAGTTTCCCAGTTAATGGTATGGTAGTTGACATTGACCAATGCCAGGGTGTGTGTTAGGACTGTCATGTTCTCCACTGTCTCCAGTTAGGTGGAGTGGTCATCCTGGGTCATGGAGGGTGATCTGTAGCAGGCCACAGTTTACATTGCAGTTGTGGCTGATGTTATCTGCACATGGATGATCTCAAAGGTATCATGCTGCCCCACTAACCTGGAGGTGTAGGTATCCCTGATGAATATGGATACAGCCCCTCCATGTCTGTCAGTCCATGTTCTGTGGCTGAAATGTGTGGTATGGGTTGTAGTCTGGTTGTGATGATGTGATCTCACGATCCTTAAGACAGATTTCAGTTACTGCACAGATGTTGATGTTGTCCATCCTGAGGAGTGCTGTGAGTGCAAGCATGTTGTGATCACAACCCCTGGTGTTGAGTAGCATAACCCTCATTGAATCTGCTATTGTGCTGTTTACAGAGCTGCTATTCACCTTCAAGAATCTCCTAAATAAGGCACCATGGGTGCGCCAATAGCCTTGGCCAGTATTACAAAGCCTAAGGCTAACACATAGGCCGGTATGGTATTGTTACATGCATGTTTCCCATCTGTGCTTGTTTATCATCTCTCCTGTAGGTAACCTACTGGTAAGCAATCAAAAGCCTTAAACTTATACAAGTATTCTAGCTTCCAAGATAGACTTTTGGAGTGACTAAGTACCAGTGCTCTGTATGTTCTTGCTGTATTTAACTGTGTACTGACCACATGGTGATTTCTCACTGTATATTGTGATCTGAAGGACTGTTTATTCACATATTATGGCTGTGATGACCAGCACTTTAGAGGTTCACAAATAGCCTACTACCTATATGCCCAAGGACAATTAGAAGCATAGCTACAGTGTGTTGGCTTTCCCCACACCACTGATGAAGTCACTGAGCCTCTGTCAAGCAGAACCAATGAAGCAATTCCAGGCAGAGTTGCTGGAAGCTGTTGAAGACTGGGGCTGTGGAGGGTGACAGGGGCACTTAGTGATGTAAAGAGGGCATGTTAATGTGACAATTCAACACCATTCAATTCTCTCAACAGGTCTCGCAGCTATGAAACTGGACAGACTCCCCCACCCCCTGGCTGTATGGTTCTGGGACACATGATCCCAGGGGTGTATATTCTGTTACCCATTCACACAACAAGGTTTCCCTTGAAGTGTGTCAGTGAGGGGCTATGCCTAATATAGTTAGGAATGTAATGTATTGTCTCACAGTACATTTGTTATATGTTGTTATTTCAAGAGTACGTGAAGCTTGGTAAGTTTGGGGGTCTCCGGCCTTTGCTTAGCCTAGCTTACACATAGAAATCATCTAAATAGGAAATAGGCGGAAGCAACGTTAATGTCAACAGTGTAATGGTTACAGCATCTGCATTATATCTGTGCATTCGGGGTTCCAATCCCGATAAAGGCAGGGATGTTTATCATGTTCAAAAGTATACCTTAACCACAGCTTGCATATATAGGTAGTAATCGTCTGTATAATAAACATTTGAAACACCCATATAAACCCATGTGTGCTGGAGAGTACAGTCAACAGAGAATGTAATGTTATGTCAGCACATAGTGAGATGTTACTTCATTGACATATATATATATCTTGAGTAGTTAGCAGATGTGGCCGTGTTTCCGCGCACAGGTTATATGTTACAAAGTTTGTTTAACTGTGTTTAACCACTGCTATAATGTCACACAAACACTTTTAAACATGCTTACAACTGCTTAGATGAGCCTTATTCTGGAGTAAAAAACATTTGTAAAGCAGCGCAGGTGGTGAACCATGGACCATGCACACTATAGTCATGGGACTTACTACTAAGCCATCCGAGGTGTATACATGTTTCATGCTCTTGAGACTACACCTTATACCATATGCATTTCACTGTAATGATCAGAAATGGGACAGTCACTTTGTGTACATATGTACAGTACATTGTAATGTACTGCAGTTTGTGAACCAACACATTCCAGTCTACATATGTATTTATTGCTGTTACAAATTAACACAGTATATATATATATATATATATATATATATATATATATATATATATATATATATATGTATATATAGATATGTATGCATGTTAGGGATGTCTGCATTATACAGTTACACCAATAGCCATACATATAAACATCTATGAACACACTTCGTGACACAGAAGCACGCCATTGGAATTGGAGTGTACACAAAACACATGCAGCTCTGGTATTATAAGAATTAATATTAACCTAATTCACCATAGAAGTGGTGGTTGTTATGTATGTGAAGATTGGGGTGGGGGGAATGATGGGTAATGCAATCATGCATCAAGGAGGGCCTAGTCCGGATGTCTAATAAGTGAACTGGTGGGGTATACATGGAGTATGGGGACAATATAAAAAGGACACAAAGCAAGAACCTTTCTCATTCATAATACACCCTGTCATGTCACATTACAACACCTAATTTCACAAACATATGAACATTAACATGTATCAGACATATGTACACAAACTGACTGTCACATTTGTTTTCAGTAGTGAGGAATGTCTGTAGTACAATGTACATTCTAAACACTAAAACATTTGTACATATCTCAGATACCTTAGTGGTAAAGTCAGTGACTGTGGTGTTCATGGTCCCGGGTTCAAGACCTGCAAGGGCTGTTAGGTTATTTTGAGTGCCAGAATAAGGGCTGTTGGATGCAGGTGATTTAAAGCACTCTTAAGCAGTTGTAAGTAGGTTTCCATGTGGTTTGCATGATGGTAAGCTGCACTGAAACACGATAAACTGAGAAGAGCTTCACAGGTTTAACCTTTGCTTAACGTCGCGCAGACCATGGGCAAACCTGCTTACAACCGCGTAAATGTGTATTTTTCACACTTTCCCTACCAGTGCCTACTCTGAGAGGTAAAATAATAACACCTTCCAGGAGTAGAACCCGCAACCATGTACTCCATCCTCAGAGTAACCAAACACTAAGCTACCTGGAATGTACCTATCCCAGCTGTGTATGCAGACAGGTTAAAACACAAAATGGAGGAATGTGTTGAAATAGGACAACCCGCCATGTACCCAATTAAAGATGTATGCTCATATATATATATATATATATATATATATATATATATATATATATATAGAGAGAGAGAGAGAGACATAGAGACATGTCGATATATACTGGTCTACATATATATGTAGATATATAGATAAGTTAAAAACATCTGCACATATATGGAGGTACAGATAAACTTACGCAATAATATATATATATATATATATATATATATATATATATATATATATATATATATATATATATATACACACATACATACATGTCTGTAGACATCATCCGAAGTGTTCATATCTGAGTATAACATGGACTATAGCAATCACACATTCCACCCCCCCAAACAATATGAACATAACATATGAAGAGTATATGCCAATACACTATTACAAATATGTTCTGTGGACACAGTCACCAACACAACTGCAATGACTGCAAATATCCATGACAGAAATACACAGACAGCTTTCATTTTGCAAAACTTTATTACATTCTGATGTATTGCCAAAAGAATTCAAGGACTAACAGTACCTGCATGCTATACAGGAAGCATTTAACAGTGCCTTAATGAATCAGCCTGCAATTACCTTAGTATTAGTCCACTAAGGGATAGGTGTTCACATAGGGAAAGAACACCCACGCACATATAGACATTGTATAAAAGGGGTTCCTACACACCTGCATGTGCTATGTATACCCACCAACATCTACCCCACAACCAAAATAATTACATCAATACATACTATCATAACATAACTAATTATTCAACTACTGTACAACATCTGCTGAAACCTTAACATACCTGGACACAGACACACTAACATGGCCATGTGTGAAATAGTTGATGTCATACAATTGAACAGCTGCTGATGTAACAAGGTTTGTATGAACTAATCCCGTTTCAGAGGGTTGAAAGGTTCATACACCAGGAAGTTTTATCGAGTACTGATTATCAGCACAGTATGATACACAGTAACACCAATTAAATATGTCTGGTAAGCACACTGTAAACCCCCTAACATTATATGCATAGCTATGCAGCCTTGAGCTGGTTAAACAACCTGGCCAGACTAAAACATATGTAGAAGTATTAGGTACAGACAAACCCTGCACAAGTAGCAATGTTCAGAAATATAACAGCAGTACTCACATTTAGACCAAATCCTCTAGGCATTACACATAATATATTACTGTTCATCTCCTTACAGTTGTTGCAATAAATTCCAAACAACACTTCCACACTGTCTTCCTCACAAGTAAAGCAAAGGGACAATGCCCAAGTGGAGTACTCAATTATACTCCACTGTAGCCATGGTGTTGGCTAAGGCAGTAGCGGCGCAGCTGATGTGCATGTAATTAGCTACTATGGAACACCAATTTGTTATCAGGATAGCACATGTTACTGATCTGTAACTATAAAAGGTTGCCTTGTCACACATTCAAACCATCTGTATCTACCTGTAGGACAGTACAAAACACTGAAAGACGAAACAAAAACAAGTATTAGACTAGTCAATAACACCTCCGATTACTAAGAAGGTATATATAACATGTAGTATGTCTGCGTATGTAGTACCTGTACTGTATGAATTACAGTATAATCAATGCATATAGTGGAAATAGCTATCTTGTAGCGATGTATGGTTGAGCAGTAGTAATGCTTGTAGTATTCCATGTGTGTACTGCTGTAAGTCACATGGCAAACGCCGCATACACCACAAGGGATGATATGGGCTTGGAACCCACCAATTTGCTTCCAGCCACTGTCAGTGTCAGGATTGGTCCAACAAGAATGTGCTTTAACAGAGGATAGTATATGTCGATATATTGTAGCAGTCGACATACGTATAGGTGTATAAGTAAGATGAACATGTTAAAGGTGGGCTTACCGTGCAAATATGGTGTGCATTGTGGGATATTGTACCAATAACTGTGTAATGTGCAGTATTTTAGGCAGATCTGTATTCTATTCTACATAGTAGTTCTGTTATGTTATGCAAACAGTAGTTATGTCTGTTGGCAATTACAGTCCTTAATAACAGGATACATATCATTTGTATTCATCTGACAGTTTAGCAGCATGATAGCAAAGATAATTGGAAGAGCCAGGTACCTATCCATGCACATAACACATGTAATATCCACCTCTCTAGTATTGTTTGCAAGCAATAACAGCTGTGCATGTGCACATGTTATGCAAATGTGTAGTGACCCTTGTTACAGGGCTGGACCTCTCTAGTATCATTTGCATGCAATAAGAGCTGTGCATGTATACATGCTATGCAAATGTGTAGTGACCCTTGTTACAGGGCTGGTCCTCTCTAGTATCATTTGCAAGCAATAACAGCTGTGCATGTGTACATGTTATGCAAATGTGCAGTGATCCTTGTTGCAGGGCTGGACTTCTCTAGTATCGTTTGCAAGCAATAACAGCTGTGCATGTGCATTTTTATATTGTTTTATTATATCTGTCTTGGAGCTTATCTCTCCTTCTTTTTTGTATGTATCTTGGAGCTTTTCTCCCCGGGCCTCTACTGAAAATTGACATATATCCAGTTAGATTAGCCCGGTCAACAAATGTAAAATAAATAAATAAATAAATGTTATGCAAATGTCTAGTGACCCTTGTTACATGGCTGGGCCAAATGGCTATGTGCACCTACATAGACTGGATATTGAGAGTAGAGACACACTGGTTGAACTACTAGGTTTGTGTAGCCCAATCTCTCATTGCCAACCTAACAGCCACTTGCACTTACTGTATGTAAGGTAGTGCACAGTAAGTAATGAACCAGGGTGCATATCATGTCTAACTCCAGTGTAACATCTGCAGTAGGAGTGTAAGATGGAGCAGACAGCTGCCCATGTGTAATAGCCGCTTCATAGGTGATGGCTTACACTATCTGATTATATCCTGATCATGTTGATAGTGGCATCAGAGTCTATTGATACTTGACTCTGTTTGGAGAGTATATACCCAGAGAAGGAAACAGACCTGTAGATACTTGCATCATCTGTAATCAACTAACAGGATGTGATGTGTTCCTCAGAGGAGGATTGCTGCTAAAGGTAGCTACAATGTTATCGTAATAGCCAGTGTTGTCACAGCCATAACACAAATATTTATATGTGAGTATCACTGTCTAAAACATCTTCATAAGCAATACGTAAACTAAATACAATACTTAGTACTTGTAGTACTGAATGCTCATACAGGCATGTCCACTAGTCAGCTACTCGTGTTTACTAATGTCAGCTTTGTGTATGTGGCCATCCTGGGGGAATGTAATCTCTATGCCATGTACACTGCCAAACCCACCTATCACCATGCCCCACACATTGTTTGGGATGCAGCTACAGGGTTAAGCTGGAAGGCAGCCCAGTCCACAGCCATGACTGGACTGGACAGTCATGAGGTGTAGGTTAACACATGCAGCTCATCAACACAACCAACACATACCCTTACTAGAACACAGTAAGGACACCCACACACACTACCAGAAGTCATACACATTCACAGACGCTTCTAAGTATCTGGCCAAACAAGTGACCCCCAGCAGGAAGAGACAGACACCAAAATACACAAACTGCATGACATAGTTTGCATAATTGTGCCACACCTTAGAACACGTGACTGGAAACATGCCCAACAGTACTAATTTGTGAATGCAAACTCTAGCACTTGTTGCACACCAACCTATACGAGGGCATACATACTGTCAGCTACCTGTCTGCCATGATTAGCCACATACCCATACACTCTGACCATCCTTTGAACTATACACATGGCTCTGGCATATTCCGTGTTGTTGTTCAGGACCTGTGATGCAGTAACCTGGACTGCAATGAAACACATGTAGGAACTGTCAGGTCTTGTAGCCCATGCAGGTATGTCCCAAGGCCTGGCTAGCATTCTGCCATTGGCCAGAATGATACTGCAGTACAGGGACAAAAGGATTGTATTCCACAATTGCCTAGTGTAGTGGTGCAAGTCAAAGGGTATCCAGTATCTGTCTGCCTGGGATAACATGGTTGACAGACCATGATGCTTTGCCAGACAACCTGCCACCCCTGGGAATCTGGATACTGCCTAGGGCTCATGCTTTCCCTATAGTGCCTTCATCATGCACAGTTCAAGTGAAGGTCCACTACTGTTACAGGGACAGCCAAGCAATAAACTGCGGGTCTCTCTACACAATGATACATGTCAGAAACACTATACAGACACACATATGTCAATCCCTAACATGGAGAACATATCTGGGCAGTGGCTGAGACATGTTTCAATGCTCCGAGATCACACCTGCATGACCACGTTATAACACATACCTCTCCTCTTGCCCATTATCCTTTATTGGAATACACGGGCCGCAGGTGTGTCCATATTCCTGAAGGATATGTACACCCCCACACTAATTGTACTTGCATAACTTCAGATGCATTATGCTGAGCAACTACATTTGTGCAAAAGTGGAATTCAAATTGCACCTAGAGAAAGATGACCCACCAGGCCACAGATTTCCCACCTGTCATAATGTGCTGTAATGGGGAAGATTAGGTCTGAGACAGAACCATAATAATGGCTACTACATTATGAACTGGGAAAACTCCTCATGTACCAACACCTGCGCTCAATGCATGTTGGATTCCATTGACCCCACAGACCTGGATCACAGTAGTCACACAAAAGGGGCTAACAGTATGCTACACATAGTTAGTCTCCATTGCCAATGTTATGTTTCATAAGAGCAGAGTGGTGACTGTAATGGCACCCATGCAGATGGACAATGCATGTGCAAATGCTGAATCCTACACAAATGAACCTTAAGCAGTCACATATGTGCAGTGATTGTGCCATTGAAACAGAACCAGGTTTCAACCCAACACAAACAAGAAGGCAAACTGGTGGTACCATGCTTTAAACTGTACCACAGAAGGTAGTAACTGCTGCAAGAGTGAACACACATGAGTGTAGGTGATCCCTGGTCAGCCTCAGTAAGATGCAGATGCACCATATAAAACCAAACAAAGCTACTGTGAAACTATTCAGCTACATATTATGAGGCCAAGCACAGAGCATTCTATAGCTGTGTCATTAATCGTAATGGCAATGACAAGACCTGCTGTGCTGCACAGCACTATGGCATGGGAAGTACTGCACCTACAGAAATAGCACCTGTTCATCCAGATAGGGTCATGGAGAACCTAAACCCACTCCCACCTCCCCCTCTCCAACAGGTACACTTAGTAATATATCCATGTACACTACAGGGCCCCTGTAATGACAACTATACAGGTATAAAATACACTCTCTAAAGCCATGCATACAGCTTTCATGTGACCTGTCAACATCCCAGGGTATATCCTACACAAATGTAAGAACATTCAGCTATTCACATACATATCATGTTCAATCATAGCTCCATGTCAGGCTGTGTACACACCAAATGGTGCACAGCAACAGTTATCACACCCCACAAAGGGGGAGACTCCATTGATAATGGGAAATAGTGTGCAACTACCCTGCTGAGTTTGGTCTGTAAGGCCATTATCCATGATAAACGTATTTGATGTACTCGGTACAGATGTAGATGACAGTAGGGTTGATTCACACTGCATATCATGACCTTGCCAGGTCGTAGGACACCATCACCCATACTGTGTTCCAGCTACACTCAGTAAACTAGATGTATATTCCTATGTCACAGGAATGGTCGGCAACTGGACTGCTGGAAGAACCACACTACAGAAGGTGTCTGACTAATACACACACATCAAACCAGTGCCAGCCACAGTAATACAGGGATAATTCCTGGTACTCCCACTCTTTGCTATCTATACCACACAGACTAACACAGAAGGCATCAGCCTATTGATGTTTGCAAATCACTATGAACTAGGAACAATAGTTGACTCAATGTTTGTTGTGTTCAACATACAGAAGGGCCTTAGTGTGTCAGATGTGTGGTGTATGACATATGGCCACAATCTGACAGCTAAGTATTGCATTGTCATACCCTATATTAAAAACCCTGTACCCATGAACTACCACCTAGGCAGCGGTCAACATAATGGCCACTGTGTGTGGCAACTGTGTGTATGGGCTGCAGCTGGATAGTACTCTTTCCTTTGATAGTTACTTCACCACACCAGACAGGTAGTCGTATGTGGCACCCCTAATCATGACAGGGTGCCATCCAGGAATATAGAGATAATTGCTCAGCCATACTCAACACCCATGTGACCCATAATAGATCATATATTTCCTTTAAGGGTTATTGCCCATGTGTAGGTGGCCTACACTGCCCTTCCCAATTCCTAGCTGCACTATGTAGCAGGCAGCCTATCCTGAATAAAGCCATGTCCAACACAAAGGTGTTGGACATGCTACACTTAACACATCCTGATCCCAAATAAGCACATACTTCATGGACATCCACCTTTCTAGTACAAGGATCACAACATGCCTGACAGATCTCTGTCCCATATACTTAACATACTCTTGCCATACTATGCATCCCTGTCCAGCAAAGCTGCACATCGCCTCTCTCTGTGTCATGTTGTGATGATCACATGCAAAATATATCAGTAACCCTGTGGATCAGTTCTGTGGCACTGCTTGCACTGGCCACTGAAACTTACCTGTCTGTTGCCTACAGCTAGGTAACCTGTCTGCCTAGGCTCATAAATGGCCCAGGGCATATAGCCTACTAGATCACTATACACTGGAAAGTATTAGGGTACAACCCAACACCCTAATAATGGGTGATTTCAACTACCCCACCATTAACTGGGAAAACTACTCATGTACCAACTCTTTTGCTCAACGTTTTCTAGAATTCATAAATTTCAATGCCTTGGATCAACTTATTCACACCCCCACCAGGGGCAGCAATATCCTAGACCTGGTCATTACCAACATGGGAAACCAGTGTTCCACACCAGAGGTCAATTCCTCGTTGGTCAGATCCAACCACAAGCTAATCAGCCTAGACATCCACATCTCACCCCCACCCCCAATTAGGGAAACCATCGTAAAAAACTTCTCCAAAGCCAACTTCACACTTCTTAAGACAGAAGTGGCAAACTTCAGGACACCCATGCAGATGGACAATAGAGGTATGACTGCTGAATCCTACACAAATGCACTTTATAAGCACTTACACGAGTGCATGGATCATGTTATCCCTAATAGAACCAAGATGTTATCCTCCAAAAAAATGAAGCCAGTCTGGTGGTCCTCTGCCATAAACAAACTCTGCAACAGAAGAAAGAAACTGTTGCAAAAAAGAGTAAAATGCCATGACTGGAGGAACTCCCTGGTCAACATCAGTAAGAAGCTGAGATCCCTCATAAAATCCTCAAAAGCTAGTTACGAAAACAAAATTGCCACTGACTCTAAAGACAACCACAAAGCATTCTTTAGCTATGTCAAGAATCTCAATGGGAACACTCAGATCTGCTCTGAGTTACAGCACAATGGCTCTAAATATACAGAACCAACTGATATTGCCAACATCCTAGCAGATAGGTTCTGTGCTAACTTTACCCCTCTCTCATGCCCTAGAGGGCCCATCTCTATACCGGAAGAATGCAAAGTTCCTATAATCACGGCTGCATAGGTAAAAAACACACTCTCCAAAGCCAAGAACACAGCATCCATGGGACCTGACAATATCCCAGGCTGTGTTCTACACGAACTACAGAATGAACTGGCAGCCTACCTAAGTACCATGTTCAATCATAGCCTCACCTCAGGCTTTGTACCCACTGAATGGCACACCGCAACGGTTATCCCACTCCACAAAGGTGGAGCCATGACGGACCCCGGGAACTACCGCCACATTAGCCTGATGAGCCTGGTCTGCAAGGTCATGGAATGTATCATCATGGAACTCATAAACAAAGACATTGGTAATCTCCAAACTCTGGACCCTACCCAGTTTGGATTTGTAAAAGGCAGATCATGTCTCCTAAACCTGATTGACTTCTTTGAAGCAGTCACCAAAGCCATATATGAGGGTAAAATGGTTCACACAGCTTATCTAGATCTCGCCAAGGCTTTCAACACCATCCCCCACTCTGGAATTATAGATAAGCTCACTAAACTAGGTATAACTCCTTATGTCACAAGATGGGTTGCCAACTGGCTCACGGACAGAACCCACACTGTGAAAGTAGCGGATTCCAAATCTGTCTTCAGACCAGTGACAAATGGAGTACCACAGGGTTCAGTCCTGGGTCCTCTCCTGTTTGGTATCTACTTCTCTGTAGTGCATGCTAACACAGAAGGTCTTTGGCTAACAAAGTTTGCAGATGACTGCAAACTAGGAGCCATAATCGAAACTCCTAACGATGTGGACAAACTACAAAAGGGCCTCACTGAGACAGATACCTGGTGTCAAAGCCATGGCCTGAAGCTCAATGCCAAAAAGTGTATTGTCATCCCCTTTGGTAAAAACTCTGTACCCATGAACTACCACATAGCTGCTAGTGTACTTAATGCCGAAAATGTGATAAGAGACCTTGGGACACAGGTGGACAGTAGTCTCTCCTTTGGTAATCACATCGCCACAGTAGTCAGGAAATCCTTCTACGTGGCTCATCTCATCATAAAAGGATTCTCATCCAGAAAAAAAGAGGTCATTGTTCCCCTCTACTCATCACTCATTAGACCCATTATAGAGTACAATGCCCCTTTTATTATGTACCTCACAAGACTTCTACAACAACTGGAAAGACCACAGAAATACCTCACAAAGAGGATTACTAGCCTGAAACAGATGCCCTATGCAGACCGTCTCAAAAAACTACAGCTTTACTCCATCACATATCGCCTACTCAGGGGCGATCCCTGCCTAACATACAAAGCTATGTCAAACCCAGAGCTGTTGGACATGCTCCACTTAAATAAATCCCAATCCATTCAAGCTACACGCTCTGGGGACCTAAACCTTGTCACCACAATAAACGGAACATGCTGGAGGGATAGATTCCTGTCCCAGAGACTTCCCATATCTGGAACAGACTACCTATCTATGTCAAACAGAGCTCCTCATTAACACTCTTCAAGAAAAATCTTGATGATTGGATGGGAAATGGGAAATTCACCCCAGGGATCACTTCTGTGGCTCTACTCAACAGGGGCACAGGAAAATAATTTTCTTGGGTGGCGAAAGCCAGAGTACATTTTTTGGCTAGGCTTATATAGGCCCTAGAGCAAATAGCCTAGTACATACCTATGAACCTATGAACCTATGACCATACATGCTATAGTTGATATCCAACCCTGCAAATACCATCAGGCTAGCTATTATCCCATGTGTTACACATGTGCAACACAGGCAATACATGGCAGGATGCTACAGAGCTGTACAGTGCCATGTAGATGTATATGGCAAAACACATACATACTTGCAAGTCTGCAGGCTCACAAGTCATGATCCTAACGGCTATGTATGACTATATATGTGACATATACACAGCATAAAGGTCAATTGAATTAATGTGAACACATCCAGGCATGTGCTGATATGTAAAGACACCAGTACAGGCAAACAGACATGCCCATGTCAAGACAACATCCACATGGTGTATGAGCAATGTCATCACATGACACACACATATATGACGATAACATCACAACACCAGTAAGTGTCAAATGTGTGTGACTTATACATATCAGTGGTGTTAGTGTCATGTAGATTTGCAAATATGTATTTGTAATCTTAATAAATGCGATACACATGTATATTCAGCTGTACTGCTGTACTTCTCTGTGAGTTACTGTGACCTGTCTCCATCATTATGTCTTCCAGATATGCCACATAGCAGACATCCAGTGAACAGCCACTTGGAGGATGAGGTCCTCGTCCCATACCTCCTCGACAACCACACAACACTCTTCAGCCATGTGTCACAGGACACACAGCAGCGGGATGCCCTGTGGGAGGAACTCTTCAGGAGGGTAAATGATGTTGGCGGTCACAATCACACCTATGAGCAGGTGCGTCGACACTGCATTGACCTCATAAAATGGGGGAAACAGCATGCTAAAGCAATCACCAGGGAATAAGGTGCAACAGGTGGGGGGGCACTCACCCAGCCCCCACTCACACGTAGCAAGGAGCTATTGGCCAACCCGGGGACACCTGCAGACCTCCATCCACAAGCTTTAGCTGGTATTGTGGGCGTGGGTGTCTCTCAACCACAGAGCCTGGAGTTGCCTGGTAAGTCACTACTGCACATATAACACAACTATATTTCACATAGTTATATGTGTTACTGTACAATATGTAATGTAACATCATATGCAAGGCATGTATGCACACATGCCACATACTAAAGTCTACTACTCAATGTATGCACAGATGTGCATACTCCATAGTATAGTGTATTGTACTGGCCTGTGTGCTAATATGGACATTGTTCCCTGTAGCTATCACAGAGGTGTGGATAATGATCTTACTGCTGTGACACTCCTGTTTAGGTACCTCTGGCATTTTGCAGTGACAGCAGCCTGTGTCAGGTGAGATTGTTATTATTTACCAGGCTTGATAATGCACGGAACATATTAATTGCATGCTATCTGCTATAACACATGCACACATAATGTATGTGGTCCTGTTAATGGACACTGGTAAGACCTGCAATGCAACACAGTGTTTACCCATGTAAAACAATTGAAGACTATATGAAACACCTACACTAAACCTTCCAAACTGTCACTGCCAGATGTGTGGACAACAGTGAATACAATGGTGGAGGTGTGTTCCACTGTAGGGACAGGTACTACATATCAGCATTACACATGTTGGGAATACGAGCAGTACTGTACAGAGAGCATATGTGTGCACACACTCTAAATGAGTTGGAGCTGGAGTATGACCGGCCCACAGGATACACCCTTGTGGATTATACCCTTGCTATAAATATCACACAAAGTCATGTGCTATCTGATGTGTCCATGACATAGTGGGCTGACTGTAACACTGCTCAACTATCCTTCAAAACATGTCTCACATCCCATACATACCACTCTTTGTCTGCATAACCCTGTCCTCAGTAGTGCATATGACATCTATGGGTGTATGTCATATGGGATAAGACTGACATGTGAAATAAGATGGCCATCACAACCATTGGACAGAATATGTTTACACAGGACCATGGAGGATGGCCAGAGCCATGAAGCAACACACACAGTAGAAGTGATGTACATGTGTGTACACCCTGCTGTACATAGGCTGGGCACAATACAAATATGGCCTTTGTGTAATGGTGATAGTGTAGATGTGAAACACTAAACATCATACAGGCCTGTGCACAGCTTGTGTAGGCATAACCTGAAACCACCACATAACATGTCTTGAACATCTTGAGTGTGTCACGACATGAAAGCATTCACCTATACAGTATCCAAATACATACATGTGTTGCACAGCATACACATACAACCACATCAGGCCACAGATACAGTACATTCACCTTGCTGGTATCAGACATCACTGTCATGCCTGCTCCTAATGTGTGTGAGGTACACAGATGGCATGTGGGACATAGAGTACTGCTAAGATAGCCATGTGTGGGCATTGTTGCCAGGCATCAGTAATATGGTTGCAGATGTGCAGGGGTGTCATCCGTATACCCTTCTGTGACCTGTGTCACACATTCCACATTAGGGTTTAGTGTGTATACACCTCAGTGACGTGGGTCACATTCCACATTAGATATGTATTGTATGTGAACATAGTCATGGCTATGAACTGTGTCAGTAGCTCACACAGTATAGCAGTTGTGAAGCCACATGATACCCTGCAATGGCTATGCACATCAGCTCAATGTGCAGTATGCCCCTGCATATTTGTAGGGTGGACAGACAACATTGCATCAGCTGAAGGCCCATGTTAGTATAACATGTCCCTGCATTGGGACACCATTACTGTACTGTAGATTGGAAAGGACACCATTGTGTTACACATGTATGCATGTCATTCAACACATCAGCTAAGACATGTCATACTACATGTGATTGGCAAGGTCATACGCCATGCAGCAGGCCGGTGTACTGTAAACCTGTGCTGGTCTGTGGCACCATTGCAAAGTAGGGACAGCCATGTCAAACATGTGTGTACAGCCACATGCACAATGTCTAGACTCAGCTCAGGGGTAGGCAGAATAATGTTGAACAGACATGCACTGCTTTGGGGGAGATATGCAAGCTAGGGTGCAGGCAAACATAGTATGCAGTCGACATACCCTACTGCTCATGTCCTCACACATTGGGGCAGTGGCCAACACAAAGCATCAGTGGCAGATGTACAAAGCTCAACGATGGTCTGTTAACATGTGGTGTATGTTGCACACACCATGGCAGTGCGGTGCAATGGTGCAAAGTGCATGCATTGTGTTGCAGGTATGGGGCATAAGCTACTAACACAAATGGTGCAATACAGGTATGTATGCTAACCACCACTATAACTGTGTAATGTGCATGCCGTCTGCTATAACACATGCATGCTATTGTGTGCAACTCAGGGGTGTATGATAACTACCACTATAATTGTCTAAGCTGAAACTATAATTATCTAAGCTGAATGCCATCTGCCACTTCACCTGCATGCAGCGTGTGTGTGTGTGTGTGTGTGTGTGTGTGTGTGTGTGTGTGTGTGTGTGTGTGTGTGTGTCTGAAATAACTTGTAATGTAAAGTTCTTGTCTTCCTCTCATAGGTGTTGATGTAGGTGCATTGTCCTCCTGCGGTCCACCTGATGTTAGTGTCCCCACAGACTCTAGCAGTGATGATGATGATAGCATGATTGAGGCACAGGCAGGGTTGGCAGGAGCTGAATCTGTGCCACTAGTTGCCATTCCACCTGTATCCCCCTCATCTTCGCACACAGTTCCCCTGCCAACAAATACCCCATCACCACTGGCCATAGAGGAAGGACAGTTGGCAGGTTGTAGCATGGAACAGGGAAGTGTGGAGACTATGGAAGGTGTGCCTGCACACCATGATCCCAGTCAAATGATTGGTGATGTCCCACACAGGCATGTGCCCAGCGCTGCTCATAGGAGGATCACTGACCAACATACCCCTGCGAGACAAAGCACATCAGCTGGAGTCACCAGATGCATGTTTTGGGCTGTAATGGTGGCACAAGCACATGCTGAATGGCACAACAGAGAAGGTCTGAGGCTTCAGAGGGCTGCTGTCCATTTATTAACTGACAACATCCAGGCACTTGCAAATGCTCACCATCATCTTGCAGATGTTTTGGATAGACGATTGGGTGACATGATGGGAGTCCTTTACAGTGGCATGTCAATCCTCGAGCGTGAAATGCCTGTGATTGAACATCTGGTGGGAGTGAGGCATCGGGCATGTGGACGTAGGTCAGCTACATTACCTGTTGAAGGTCTACGTGAACATGATACTGCACATGCCCGCTCCCATAGTGGCAGTAGCAGCAGCAGTGCAGCTGGTGCTGTGCAGTCTACACCAGGACACAGCAGGCCATGTGCATGTGGTCCTGGATGGTCCCAACAGGGACACAATTCCAGTGGGCATGTGTCATCAGACAGTACCCAATCTAGACCTCTGCCTGGTAGTGCCCGTGCAACCCCTGAAAGGTGCAGGTCACATGGTCGGACACTGTGAACTGTGAAACCTGCCTTGTACAGTCTGCAGCTGTCAATAATACCCCTGTGTAGGCCAGCTAGATGCCAGACCTGTGTGCATGCATACACACACACCAGAAACAAATGTAGGGCACCTCAACACACACGCGCATAACATCCACACATGCCCAATAATATCACAGGCCCTAACACACAGACATGATGTTATGAAATGGCGCAGCCTAGGCCTCTGGCAAACATTATCACCCTCTGCTTATAAAGATGCCTGTGCCGCATCCCTGTCATGCAAACCATCGGTGCAGGGACATGCTCATATGGTCTGATGCACAGGGTGAACATACTAGGTAGACAATTGTAGATTAATATTGTTGAGTAGTGTTGACAGGCAGCAGACATACCATGTATTACAGTTTTAGAATGCATTTTGTACGTTTGACAGTATATATCATGTGTAACAACACTAACAGCATGTTGATCCTGATGTTCTGCCTTCCTCTTTCAGGTGTAGTTGCATGTGCCGGGGGATGTCACTGTTTGCGGTTGGTGTCCCATATGTACATGTTGACTACCCACAGGTCAGTATGACAATACCTGCATGCACTTTGTAGCTTCCACATCACAGTTATATTCTCCCATGTTTCAATTATGTTTATTGTTTTAATGATCCAAGAGCATGATAGCTGTGTAGTAAGCTACTGTTTTCAGAGCCATCACATCCATAGTGGGTGACATCACAGGTATAGTTACCTGGAGGGGGGAGGAGGTAAAAGAGTGGTATACCAGCTGACAAGGGTAAAGGCCAGTGGAAATAGTGGCTTCTTTTTGGGAAGCAGTAATACCCACTGCAATGACAGCATGCAAACACAGACACACCCACACACTCAGGGATTCACAGACACAGTAGCACACACTCTGACACACACACACGCACACACGCACACACACACACAGTTGCCAGTGTTTGGATGTGAACCCCTGCCTATGTGCATATCATCATTATAGTACTATGCAATTATAAGATACGCCACAGAGATTACACATGTACAGGTAGTTGGAATGGCCTAAGATCGAGGACATTGACAGGGATACTACAGTGCAGTGAGTGTATGAGGGGAGGGGGTTCACCAGTAGGCTATGTAACAACAGGTCAAACCCCAGGGTGTACATGTTAACAGGTGGTTAGAATACCCGTCTATGATTGATAATATCAACAGGGATGCTAGATTGCATTGAGTGGATAGGGGAGAGAGCATTAACATTTCACTCTGGTAAAATACAGCCTCACTCCTGGGACCAGACAGCCATACACACACACACACACACACACACACACACACACACACACACACACACACACACACACACTGTGGCATTCACAAAGATATACACCTATGTCACACACATACACTTTACATGTGTGAGGTTCAACCACCTGCCTTTGCCTTTCTTTCTATACTTTACTCTGTACTGGTGTCAACAACAGTGTTCAGGAGAGTGATAGCATGTGGGATGTATTCCCAACCATACGTGACATATATGGACACACACACACACACACACACACACACACACACACACACACACACACACACACACACACACACACACACACACACACACACACACACACACACACACACATGCCAGTACTGTGAATCAAACACCTACCTATCTCATGATAGGCATTACAGAAGTACAGCACTATTGCATCCGGTACAAAGCTTACTGACTCTTTCCTTTGCCAACTGTGCTAATACATGTACAATATATGCACAGGGGAGGTACTACTGTTACAGGTGTCATGAGGTTTGCCTTCAGTGTCACCCTTACAGCATTCTACATTGTCTGTCTTCCACTTCAATTAACAAAACCTGACCTTAGCAGTTACACAGGTTATTGTAGGACTGGTTGTAACACAACAGTGAGCTGTCCTCAGTAATCATTCATCCGCAAAGAAGCCCCACCATTTAGTAGTCATGTCCAAACATCTGTCCATACCTCATGTATGGCTTAATGTACTTAGAGCATATCACCATATACAGTTGGCAATGTTGAGGCTGCATTGCAACAGCATGATCTACTAAGACAACAGTCACCTTCAGACATCAGACAGTGCACACACATGGAATCTACACAAACATCAATACATGTACAAATATGCGGTCTACATCAGTAAGTGCACTAGCAGGTTAAGAGGATACATTCCACATCTTCCCCACGGAATGTGTGAAACATAGCCGAGCCTTACACCATAATGGATGTTGTATTCATGTACTGGTAGGACACCACCACCTTCACCGAGTAGCCATGTGTACATATATGACAACAGCACATATCAGCGAGACACACACAGCATTATTCCATGTCATGCTCCTACAAACTGTTACTTGACAGTTCCATGGTGAAGCCAGGGCACTGTAATGGTCAACAGTGAGCACATCATTTTTGCCACACACACCTCATGTTTACTGGAAGAGTGCCAGCAATGTGCTCTGTTAGAGCTAGGCAGTACACTCATTCAAGTATGTGCGAGGTCTGTGGCTTGTAAACATCTCACCCTAGCATGTACTGGCTATTGTGGTACTAAGGCTAATGTCCAGACAGCACACAGCATGCATGGCTTGCAATTGTTGACATGGGGTATATGTAGGAGCTGTGGACACACATGGCTGTATATGTCATGAACATATCATCTGTGAATACTCAGGAACATATAAAGCAGAACTGGATTTCCCTGAGTTTGTCAATACAGGCCTTGTGTAGGTCCTATGATCCTGTTATTTGGGTATGTTTGTAGGCATTGCATTAGGTGGACAGGTCTAAAAACATACATGCCACATGGGGTGTTGTATGATATGATAGGTGTCATGGGTGACCAGTAAAGAGTGAATATTACCTCCGTTAACATAGATATCAAACCTTATGTACTGTTAGCATGCTATCTGCCATGTGAATGTGTGTAATGACTGTAGCCACCAGTATGTAGAAAGGATAACGCAAGCTATGGTAATGTCATTTATTTTGTATAAGTGTGGGACATACATATCCAGGGCAGGTACAGCTAGGTCATATCCAATCATGAGGGTGTTGTTTACTGGTGTACAGCAACAGTCGACCGTGTTAATTCTGACAACATCTGAGTGCCCTGGTATGTGTACAACTGAGCTGATTACAAACAGTGGTATTATTGCATTGCATAACACATTATGCAGCTGTGTCTGTACATGGGTACTTTATACAGTTGATGTAGGCCTAGGTACAGTTCACCAATTGAGGGTTATCTGGTGGTCTACCATACTATGTCATACCACATATGGATGTATGTTGGTAGTCTGGGGACAATGTGGTGGATGTATATGAAGATACAACCTAGAATGCAGCATTTGCCACTGTCACCTGTACCTGTGATGTGTTATTTCAGAGTAGTGGTCTTTACATGTAAGTAGACTTTATGAATATGTGTACACCACCACCTGGGATGGTCCATACCACTGTTATGGTTCACATGTCTGGATCTGATTTATATGGTGGTAGTGCAATTGTGCACTACAGAGCCTTCAGCCAGGTGTTCCTCACTGCACAGATGTCAGTATTCCCCATTGTAGGTTCTACATTGAGCAAATGGATTACTAAAGCCACACATCTAGCACTGGTTAGCATAAGCATCCAATGCAATTGTCTTGTAGGTGTCAGGGTGTTACTTCTGGGTGTAGGACATTTGCCTTGGAATGCAGCTATATGGGTAAATGCGACCTAGGTATTATCCACACACAAGTGAAACATGGATGCATATGCTCTGTGGTGAAGGCTTGTCATTCAGTCATGGCAGCCCGGAATGACAGACACTGGACAACCTCATAATAACAGCAGGACATTGGCCCATTGTTTTGGTCTAGCAGTTGCCACTCATACCATGACATCACTGCGATTGGCAGTAATGTGCTTGGTAGCAAATGCCTCATGTAAGGTGACGGACAACAGCAGAAATTGTGTACATGACCAATGTGAGATATACTTAGGGTAGCAATCCTGCAAATAATGACAACTACTAACGCAGCCGGGAGAGGTCATCTTGACACCTGCACCTCAGTACCATTACACAATGTGGCTCGCACATTATGCTTGCACATGCCACTGTTCCACATATAATGCTACTGTCCACAACATGCTATCAATGTATGCTTTTCAGGGCAGCAAGGGGTGTGACACATGCTGTAGGTAGCATCCGCCTGTGTGACCCAGGTATCATATTGTCTGTCACGTCCACACATGCATTAATGTGTATACTTAACATATATATATATATATGTATATATATATATATATATATATATATATATATATATATATATATATATATATATGTCAGTACTTCTTGTATATGTATGCATGTGTATCACATAGCACAGACACAGATATATCATTTACGGGCCGCATACAGGTATCAGGTAGTAAACCAGTATAATGTGCATATATACTGACAGGTAAGATGTACATAGCTGTAAACCTGTGTGTTTACAATAGGTGTCCTTTACAACGTGTTCTGTACACGTAAGTGTATGAGCATGCACACTGTGGCCTTCTGTGGTTAGAATCGGAGTGCATCCCAAACAGCACTGTGCTACTAAGTGTATGAGCATACCCACTGCCACCGTGTGTAATTTGAGTCAGTGCAGCCAACACGCCCTTTGTTACTAAGTGTTTGAGCATGCCCAGTATAACCTTGTGTAGTTGTAGTCATAGTGCATCCCAAATGGCCCTGTTCTACTAAGTGTATGAGCATGCCCACTGTAACCCTGTATAGTGATAGTAGTTGTCCATTCCACAGATGGCCATACTCCAGTTCAAGTTTCTGTTGTGCTACAGCTATACCTCTCAGGCCTACCTGCAGATGATGTGTCTTGTTTGTACTTACAGGTTGTAATGGACACCTACTTTAAACACACAGGTTTACAGCTATGTACTTTGTGACTGTCAGTCTCCCTGTTGTTGCCTCAATCTTAGAAGGGCAGTCTGACTGCCTTGGAATGTATAATTTCTGTGGTGTGTCTCATAACTGCGTAGTACTGTAATAGTGATCTGTAGATAGGCAGAAGTTCTGATACCACCACTGGTGAGTGTGTTTGCCAGCAAATGCCTGTGGGTGTGTGTCAACAAATGCCTGAGTGTGTGTGTCAGCAAATGGCTGTGTGTGTGTGTGTGTGTGTGTGTGTGTGTGTGTGTGTGTGTGTGTGTGTGTATTTGTGTCTGCATCCTGTCATGACAGTGGGTTTTGCCGCATTCCAAAGAGATACCTCCTTTTGCACTTGCCTTTATCCTTGTCAACTGCTAAACCTTTCTCATCCCCCTCCCCACTGCAAGTAATCGGTCCTGTTATGTCACCCAGCTCAGAAGTGAAATCAGAGTAAGTGTAATTGTATGTGTTCTGTGGCACATACCCCAACTGCATACCACTGTAGGAGTTACCTTTACATAGGCAAGACGTGTATGCACAATACTGGCAAGTGTGTGCATGTTTGTGTGTTTGACTACCCTGTAGCCAGGCATACACATGTGTAATGTCTTTTAGCACACCATGGTAGCCATCTGTGGTGACCGGTGTCTACAAAGTTTTACATAGTTAGGAATGGTAAAGAATACACAGTCAAGCACAACTACAGTTGGGTATGTTATTTTCCTGTGCCACTGTCGAGCAGTGACACAGAAGTGGTCACTGGGGTGTAAGTCCATACCCATCATTCCCCCACCCTAACTCCACAATCCCCGGGGAAGATTACATTAGCCATCATTCCCCACCCCAAACTCCACATACACAACAACCATCCCTTCTCTGGTGAAATGCTTAAGATTTAAATGTTATAACACAAGAGATGCCTCTGTTTTGTATACACGTCAGTTCCTTTGGAAGCTTTCTGTGTCACAAAGGGTGTTCAGACGTGTACATATATATATATATATATATATATATATATATATATATATATATATACAGCTATAGCTGTGTCTGTGTATATGCATATATGTGTGTGTGTGTGTGTGTGTGTGTGTGTGTGTGTGTGTGTATACACATCCTGTAGATGTATATATATATATATATATATATATATATATATATATATATATATATATATATATATATATATATATATATATATATATACATATATAGATAGATAGATATATGTAGTTATGACAGCTGTACAGATGTAGACTTGTCTTTGTTGTTTCACAGAGTACAGTATATTCAAGGGTACTGTACATATGTACACAAAGTGACTGTCCCATTTGTTTTCAGTACTGTGAAATACCTGTAGTAAGATGTGCATTATAGACTCCATGCGACATGTACACAACCCAGATGGCTTAGTCGTACATCCAGTGACCTCAGTGTGCATGGTCCAGGATTCAAGACCTGCAAGCCTTGTTGATACTGTCAATTAGGACTGCATAGGACACTTTTAAGCAGGTGTAGATGTGTTTTCATGACAGTAAGCAGTGGGTACACGCAGGTAACAGACATGTACAACTCGCAGTACACTTGAAATGGCCTTCTTTGGCAATCCTGCTGATGTCACCCACCTACGAATACACCTCTGGGACTGTTAGAACCCAGTAATCTCCATGGCGTGTGCTGTAACTGCGTAATGCTGCAGTGTGGTAAACTAGTTTGGTAGGTGTTCTCATCCCAGACAGGTCAACTGTGTGTGCCTGCCTACCTGTGAATGAAGTGATGCTTTTAGAGTATGCACACTCTTTACAATTCACATACCCACCTTTGGCAGTCCTGCTGATGTCACCCACCTAGAAATACACCTCTGGGACTATTCTAACCCAGTATTATCTGTAGCAAGTGCTGTAACTGCGTATTGTTGTAGTGTGATAAACTAGCTAGGTTAGAATTCTATTCCAAGAGAGGCCAACTGTGTCTGTCTGCCTAAGGAAGTAACAATGCCTTTTAGAGTATGCACACTCTTTACAATTCACATAACCACCTTTGGCAATCCTGCTGATGTCACCCACCTAGAAATACACATCTGGGACTTCTGTAACCCAGTAATCTCCATAGTGCATGCTGTAACTGCATAATGCTGTAGTGTGATAAACTAGTTAGGTAGGGGTTCTTTTCCATGACAGGTCAACTGTGTGAGTGCGTCTCTATCTGCCTGAGAAAGGAACAATGCTTTTTAGAGTATGCACACTTTTTACAATTCACATAACCACCTTTGGCTATCCTGCTGTTGTCACCCACCTAGTAATACTCCTCTGGGAGTGCTGTAACCCAATAAACTCTGTAGCGCGTGCTGTAACTGCATAATGCTGTAGTGTAATATACTAGTTAGGTAGTGGTTCTATTCCAAGACATGGCAGGTATGTGCGTTTGACAGTCAGAGCCTGTGTGGAGGTGGCTGTGAGTGTCTAACCACTGGACATGTTAGGGAGTGGATTTTGTAGTTTTCCTATATGGTGTCAGTATTATATGTCACAATGTCCACCTCACGAGGAGTACAGATGTCAGTCAGCCAAGGGACTGTGTTAGCATGCCATACCGCTACATCTGGCAAAAGGCCTGGTGAACAAAGTATGTAACCCTACTATTACCCAGAATACGTTCTGAACCCATGTGTCATTCACAAACACACTTGCCTAGAATATCCCCCTATGTTGCTAGTATCCTGCACACTGATGACAGATAGTAGGCATGATGTGATTGCAGTGGGTTGCAGAGGGCATGGCACACTGTACAGCAGTACAACAGGCACATAATTGTGGACAATGAGCCTTCACTATGTTCTCCTCTGGATGCCTGCAACATATGTGGTGCCATCAAATGTGATCCACAGAGGCCATACAATGCCTTACACATGTGCCCTGTATGGACCGATGCCACTGGCACCAGGGAATACCTGTATCATGCTACCAATGCTGGTGCAGGGTCAACCTGTTCTCTATAAACAGGTCCTGCCACACCAGGCCAGTATTGGCATATCTGAGGTTAACAGTCTGTGTACACAACATGTGCCAACCAAACCAGGTACACTTGTACATGTCACTGTACATTATTGTGAGACGTGAACATCCCAGGCAATGTCCATGTTAAGGACTATCAAACACAGTCATGGCATGCATTGCAAAGCTATGGCCATACACAAGGGTAACCAGGATGTCAGGACAGTTCATACAATACCCATATGTGTGGGACATTGCAGACACTACACCCCTGTACCACACTGCACACCATTGTTGGGTGGTGTGATGCTAAGGATTACCCCTCACCCAGCCTTGTACAGCCATATTGCACAGCCAGCCACTACACACCCATGAAGCAATGCACACATGCATGTTAGTACTGGCACCTTGTGTCTGCATGTGGGGTATGATGCTCCCAACCACAGTCACACCCAGTATAACTCCCATTGGCATACCGACCGATGTCAGACACATTCACATGCCCTAGCCCATAGAACATCCAGATATCCCCTGTGGTGCATGTAGTACCTGTGCATTAATGCAGTGTGGCAAACTAAGTAGTTAGGATGTGTAGTCATGGGCCTGGCAAAGTGTGTCAATGTGATTCCATTAGAGAGTGTGGTTGTGTTGACAATGACATCCATTCATGTGGACAGCCATGTGTGCTACACCTAATGCATGTCTACTATATCTCTGTTGCAGATGTCGCTCACCGGCACACCTATATGTTCTTACAGCACACCAACATGTCAGCTTTGTGGCACATGGAGTAACTGCATGCACTTGTAATAGTAATGACTAGTCAGTCAGGGATTTGAGCCCCTGTACTGGTAGGTGTGTGACAGATGATGCTTAGGTTTTAGTCTCCAAGCCCTTCTCTGATGTACTTTGCCTCTGTCTGTCCCTCCCATGCAATCTCTGGTGGATGTGGAGTTGTACACCTGCTCAGCAGCAGCTTGTGTTTTGTAAGTGATGGTCATGATCAGGTGATGGCCTCTGCACCTATTGCAGTCCTCGTCTAGCTGATTGCATGTGGAACAGCTGTGATAATGTTCTCATAGCCAATCGCATGGAAACACAGTACAATATCTAGGAACATCATGTTAGTGTTTGCCCATGACAGTCGCTGTGAGTGGTACCTGGATCTGGTGTTTGGTAAACGGCATCACAGATGATATCTGGATATTCCTCAAACAACATACACAGTGGGAAATAGCCTAAAGACAGTAGGGTGATGTGCCAGACATGACTACAGCATGTAAATGTAGCTATGCTTCATTGAGACTACTGCCAGTATAACAAATTTTGTGTGGTAATGGCTATTCTGCATGTTTTAAAACTGACATGACAGTGCTTTGTTTGTGAGAGACCCCCATCTGTAGGTCCATCTGTGGACTGGTCAGTGTGTGGAACCCTTTATTTCCTGTGTTACTCACTGAACACACATTTGTGAACTGCAGGAGTATAGTGTGAGGATTGCAGTCAGTACATGGTGATAGTGATGAGTTACTGCCATCGCATCCCTGATTGGACATATGTCACATGAAACAGTGGTATGACAGACACTGTCTGGGGTTCTAAGTGACATGCCAATAATGGGCCACTGTTCATAGCTGCAGTCACAAGTCTTCTACACTTTGTACAGATGTCATGCAGTATATATGCATGTGTTGTGCTCCCTCTGCAAATGTATACCATCTGTTGTGTTGGGCTGAGCGTCATATCTATGCATGCTGTTATAAGTAACCCTGAATGCTGTTGACTATTACTAAGCAATATCTGTGTTTAAACTGCAACACCATAGGCTGTATGGGTTTGGAGGTCCCGGCGGAACCTCCTGTCCCACTTCAGCTGGCCATGGCACCAGGCACCAGCACATCTGAGGCCCAGCCTTGGACCTCCACCTCTGTTCGCTCTGCACCACCTTCTGGTGGAACTGCCACTGAGGATGGGGCTTGTCCCCCCTCAGAGCAGGTCCAGAAAGGAACATGTCCGCTGTCATACAGTCCCAGACGTGGTGCATAGGGGGCTCAATAAGGGTTTTTGAGGCCAGATACGCCAGCTCAAGGGCAGAGTGTCACATTTACAGGGTGATCCTGCCCCTCCTACCTCCTAGACAGCCGCCAGCACTGCCACCTTTGCGGCTGTTTTGGTGCAGTGGTGGCTGCCCATAGTTGGGTACCTCCGTCCCACTGTTTCCATCTGGGGGCTTATGGGCTTGTGACTGTCGAACACTCCTCCCCATCCAAGGTGTATCCCCCATGTGTCATATACTGATGCTGTATTCTGTCTTGTCTGTCATCCTACCCAACCTATCCTCCATGAGCATAAATACTCTCCTTCCCCCACATCCCACTCTCAACTTACGGAAACAAAAGGCTAATCGGTTCCTAGAACAACATTTGCCCCATACATAGCTGTCCATTTCACACACATGTCCACTGGACACATGTAACACTTTTAATATGCATCACAACATACTCCAGTTGTCCTCACCCCTGTCTCTCACGCACATGAACTTGGTATGCACATGACTCCTAAAGGTTCCAGTTACATGTGATGCAGATGACCCCATTGTGCACACAACACTACCGGTCCCTCTATGGTTACCCCAATTACCTTTTTCCTGATGATGATGATGTCACACAAAGCACCTTGCAAGAGTACTGTTCTCACATAATGATTGGGCAGGAACTGTTGTGTTAATGTAAATAAAATGCACAGAGTGATGTATTTGGCCAATGTACAAATGTTTGTGTGTATTAATGACACGTCTGTTTGAGGGAGTCTTGATATTACATAGGACAGCACCACTACATAATACAGGTGGTGCTGGTGTTCCCCTTTTCATTCCTTTGTAATGTTTTGTTGTCACATGGGATGTCCTTGCTATATCTATATATATGTATGTATCTATATCTGGACATAAACACACACACACACACATGCATCTACCTGATGGAATACATTTTCTATACTGTTGAATGACTGCGCTGAATGATATGTTTGTGATAAGATGCGATGTCTGTATATCTGCCATGGCTTAGTGATAAAACACAATAGCTGTATGTGCAGGGTCCTGGTTTCGAATCTTGCAGAGGCCGTTTATTTTGTTGCTGGGCAGAGCAAGGTCGTTGGATACAGAGTGAGTAAGGCACATTAAAGCAGTCGTGAGTGGGTGTGCGTGGGTTTGCACAGAGCTAAGCAATGCTAACCTCTGGTTACAGTTTCTTACACTCAGCCTCTACATTGCTTCACCAGTGTAATATTCGCATACTGGCGGCCAAGCAGGCTTACACCTACTTTCTCCCGCACTTGCAAATGCACTGCATTTGGTGTTTGCATCTGACACTCCCAACCCTGGGTTGGAGTGAGGACTACGATATTACCTTGTGATGCCTATTACATCGGATTACATGCCTACAGTATTGGGAATGGCTGCCCGTTAGGTGAAAGCATGCCATTCGACTGTATGGAATCCGCGGCCTGTCCAGATTTTGAATCATATTATTGGTGTGTTCCTCTTACAATCTGCATGGGAACTGACACTCTTCAATACAAACAAGTAATTGGGTTTTGGAACCCACATCCTTCAGCCGAGTCATGCTACTGCATACCTAATATTCTATCATCTTTCTAAGGTTGTCAGTGGAATATGTGCTTTTTGTCCCTATCAGACCTCTCATACGATTCGGGAAAAATACCAGCTGAATCAGGGACACGTCTTAACAATATCAAGGGCACATTTAAATTATTAGTTCTATTAACCTGACACATTGACAGATTCAGAGCATATGAATTCATACACATTTTCTGAGGTAAATGATGTTTATAACTCTTAATTGTTGTCATTATTCATTATGTATAATTCACCACCTTTCCTCCAAAAGTAACTAGTTTTAGGAGGAATTAAGTGGGACAAGGTTAGAAATTGAGTCGTAATCAGGGACGTCCCTGTAAATCGGGGACAGTTCAGAGGTATGGTCCCTATTTGTTCCCCCAGTGGTTTATGTCCTGTCCAGTGGATTTGCTCTTAGGGGTTAAGAGGTATGGGCGCCAGCTATGCCCATTTCAGAATATTACTTACATCCCCAGGCATGTCCTAATATGACTGCACCAGTCAACACCTACATGCCTAGGCCCATAATTGCATACCCGTAGTTCCCTCACCTGCCCCTCCTCTACAGCACTCATCCTTACTGTGGGTGCAGGTGGGGTATAAACACACCACGACACACTGCCCACCCTCCATGTGTCAGGATACATGTCGTACATTGTGTTGACCCATGGGTTATCAGGCTTGCACAACCTACTGGTCCGTGTACATCTACAGCCTAGTTTGATGAATCATTACTGGGACTGATTCCGATGATCATTAATTTTTGGGTGTCCCACAAGGGACATTGATGTTATCTTTCAAGATTAGACTTGGTAGGTCTCTCCCACTGGTAGTATCCTGACGGTGGTCTGGGAAACAGTGGTATGTTTACTTTTATTGTGTGTCTGTATGTCTCACCGGCCTAGCTGGGGGGGGGGGTTGATGCTACATGTTACACGTTTGTTTATTGTACCCATCACCCCCATATGCACGGCCTGTGAACATATGTAACTCATAAGTGCTGTATCATAACCTAGCTATATACATGTGTATATTTACAGTTTCATATATATATATATATATATATATATATATATATATATATATATATATATATATATATATTACTATATACAGATATATCTGTATATGTATGCATACATGTATATATTTATATATTGCTGTATATATATATATATATATATATATATATATATATATATATATATATATATATATATATATATATATATATATATATATATATATATATATATATTTATATATATATAAAAATGTATATGTATTCTGTCTCTGTATGTATACATTTGTACTACGGAGAGGGAGAGGCTTATCTCTATGGGTAGATATACACACACATACCTCTAAATATATACATCTACATCTGGTTATTCCATTCCTTGCCATATAGATTACACTTTGCTGCAGTGGGACTCGTAGTGGGTGTGTCTGCTCGTTGGGTGACACCTCTGCCCAATGAACACATTTGCTTACATCCCTGGGGCTGTCCATATATGCCCACATCAGCCAACACCTGCACACCTAGACCCATAAGTAGCTACCCATAGTTCCCCCACAGCACCTCCTCTACAGCATCCATCCTTCCTCTGGGTCCTGGTCAGTTCTGGACACACCATTACACGCTGCCCACTCTCCACTTCACAGGACCCATTTCATACAATTGTCTCAAACCATGGGTCATCAAGCTTTCCCACCTGTGTATTCCGCGTATGTATACACCTCAGCCAGAATTTTTGGTTTATCACTTTCATTTGGTCTTGCCAATTTTTGGGGTGTCCTGTAAGGGATGCTTCTGTCTGTGTTCCAAGATTAGAATTCACGGGTGCTCTGTGTACCCTCCATTTCTACTCTGCCTGTGGTCTGGGGAGCAGTGGACTCTTTACATTGTTTGTGTATATGTTTCCCATTTCCAGCTTGGGGGGGGTGGGGTGGAAGGTCATGCTATGTGTTTCATGTTTCTTGCTTGGGCCCCTCACTTCCATTGACATAGCCTGTGAACATATGTCATTCTTGTGTGCTGTTTCCTATCATAGCTGTATATCTGTATATCTACACACACACACACACACACACACACACACATATATATATATATATATATATATATATATATATATATATATATATATATATGTATATGTCTGCAACTATATGTATATATATATATATATATATATGTGTGTGTGTGTGTGTGTGTGTGTGTGTGTGTGTGTGTGTGTCTGTAAAGCAATGCATACCCCGTGCAAATGCACTTACTCATGCATTGGGCGGCACAGTGGTGCAGTGGTTAACATTGTCACCTCACAGCAAGAGGTTCTCCGGTTCGATTCTCGGCTGGGGTGCCTTCTGTGTGGAGTTTGCATGTTCTCCCTGTGTTCGCGTGGGTTTCCTCCGGGTACTCCGGTTTCCTCCCACATTCCAAAAACATGCATCTGGAGAATTTCTCCCCGGGCCTCCGCTGAAAACAGGCTCTGTGGAACCTAGTCGGACATTCCCGGTCAACAAATGATAAATAAAAATAAAATACCGGTGTTTATATATGCTTAAACCTGCTTACTAGTGCCTTATTCATTATGACACTGACACTTCACTCCAGTTAACTTTTAATTGTTATTTTGCAGGTTATACAGCAGACATATGTCGCAATATGTTCATGTGCAGATTACAGATGGTAAATGGAATGTGATGCAGTGAGATTTGGAACGGGAATGTCTGTTCGTTAGGTGGTTGCTCTAACCAATACACTATTGCTGTGCTGCTTCATTTGCATATATACCCATATACCCATGGCTCCTGGTTCCCCAAACACCCACCCCAATGCCCCCCTAAAACTGCAGTCATCTATTCCCCAGTTGGATTCACGGTGCATCCACACCACTACATATTGGCCACTCCCTACTCCTATAGATCCATCCCTTCTGTTCACTCACTCCACATATCCTCAGAATTCCCAAACTTTTAGTCCACAAACATTGGTTACATGAGCGACCAAAAGGACACTATTTGCAATTTTTGCGTTGTCCCACATGGGACACGCATGTGTTTATGTCAAGATTAGACTCTATACTTCATTACATCCTTACTCCCATTAACATAACACTACAATAAATTAATAAGTATGACTATGTGGTAACACACACGTTACACATGAGAGACTAATTCTGTACGTGTTTAGCGCATTTCTTTTACAAATAGACCAGTTTAGTAATTGGCTTTGCTGTAGCAGGCAGAACACATGAATGATTCCATGTGTGGGAAAGTCCTCACATTTGATTTTTTTTCAGCACAGCACTGACTTCGGACATTGTACACACTTTTGCATTTTAGCAGTTTCGTCCCTTCCCTCTGCTGCACAACCTATTATTCTATCTACTGTCGAGGTTTGTAAGGGCACATTCATGTTATTTATGTCTTCAAATGTAATGAATGTGTTACAGAGAATGTACTTCTACATACTGATGTCTGCATGTGTGTATGCATATATACTTATAATGAACTCGCTGACCTTCACGAGGCGGTCCAATTAGAACCAGTCCATCTAACCCTGGCACGCCTGGCTCCATAATTTCATACCCATAGTTCTGCCATCCCACCCGAGTTCAACATACACGCATATCATCCATTGTCCAGTTGTTATCGCAGCCATGACACACCTCCACACATTGCCCTCTCCCTAGCATTAGGGGCCCTACACGTATGTTGTCCAAACCCATGTATTCTCAGGATCTCCCACCATTTAGTCCTTGGACATACCTGCCCTTGCTTGTGTAATGGTCGAATGGCCAAATAGCCTATCAATTTTTGGGTAGTCCTACCAGGGACTACCCTCTGTGTGTAAAGTAGACTTAGCAGATCAACAATGTTAGTCCCACTAGAAATATCCTGCCTGTGGTGTGAGTAGCAGTGCTTTGCTCATTCCTGCCCAGCTTGATATGACATACGCTGACAGCGCTATATAATACTGGGGTTGTTGTTGATTCCCTTCTCATTCCTTTTGTATGCTTTATTGTTACGTCGTTCTTTCTTCATAGATAGATATATAAATATGTATATATATATATATATATATATATATATATATATATATATACATATATATATATATATATATATATATATATATATATTAGCAGCAGTACAAAGAACTGCCTGCTCACACCATTGTTCTCCCCTCCCCCTTCCCTGTATATTACCTTAAGACAATCCCAAAGTTAATAAATATTACCTGTGGCAGGCACCATTTTTAAAACTACAACCACCCTTGTCACTATCATATGTTCATTTATCAGTTATCTCTGTTAACTGATTGTTTCCAGCCCCATCATAAGAGCAACTGACAGGGTCTCTACCCGCTTCGCTCCCCACCCTGCCCCCTATTCCCTCCCACACCCAGTGGTCCCACCTTTATTACACTCACAAACCCCTCCCATCTTTCCAGTAGCCAACTACTGTGCTAACCCAGCACTACCTCCTCCATCTTCCCACTACTATCACACCTTCTCAACTAACATGTACAAGCATACCTTACCTATGCTCACTGCATGCACTCTCCTTGCATATCTTACATCCTACCAAAGCTCCATCATTCCCCCACTCAACCACTACCACTGTACTGCTACTCACACCATCACTCATGTCTCACCCTCACTCAGCTCCCCTCCACCAACTCAAGAACCATCCCTATGCACCCCCCACATATTCTACCAACTATATTACTCAAACATAAAGCATCCCTACAACTTAACATAGTAACCCTCCCACCATACCTATTACCCACA
The DNA here is from genome assembly GCF_019279795.1 of Protopterus annectens. NCBI lineage: Eukaryota > Metazoa > Chordata > Ceratodontiformes > Protopteridae > Protopterus > Protopterus annectens. The sequence goes on from NC_056745.1 coordinate 1,282,168,269, forward strand.
GAGCACAATCATAAAGTTTCCCTTATAAACAAACACATTCAAAAACTGAGAAAACTAATAACCTCATGCATATCAAAACTAGCCCTAAGTGGAGTCATCCACCCCAACTCTGGCCCTACCATCTCCAACCCCAATCCTCATAATCAGACTAGAAACCACAACTTCTCCCATATTTCAGCAAATAGAAAGCCAAGTGACTTCCTTCTACTAAGCCTAAATATTAGAAGTATATCCAACAAAGTCCATGAACTCCATGCCACCATAGACGTGTACTCCCCAGATATAAATATCCTGATAAAAACCTGGCTAAAACATCACATTACCAGTGAGCAAATACTCCCTACAGGTTAAGGCATACTAAGAGTAGACCGGCTAAACAAGAAAGGAGGCGGTGTAGCTATAATATTTAAACAGCATCTAAACATCCAGATCTTAAAATCATCAGCTACAAAAATAGGCAATGAAGAAATAATATATACCAACCTCAAAATAAACCAAAACAAAACCATCAACATAATTGGATGCTACTTCCCACTTGGCCAAAACATCCCTCCACTAGAAAACCTCCTCAGCTGGTCTACCCACCATCTCCCCCAAGAAACTATCATTTTAGGTGATTTCAATATTGACTAGCAATCCTGTTCTGGCAATCATCCAGCCCATTATGTAAACCTTCATGGCTTCACCCAACTAGTCCAGTTGCCAACCAGGATACATAAAACCTCCAGCAAGCACACTACCCTGGATTGGATACTAGTCAGTAAGAGCCCCCAGTCATATATAACAGGCTGCTTATCAGATAGCCTCAGTGATCACTCCCCAACATTCCTACTCAAAAAATACCTATACCAAGCTAAATCTGTCATCTACCGTCAAATACATAAAAAAATAAACTTTAACCCACTCACATTCATCTCATCCCTCAAAGAATGTAAATGGCATCCTCTAAAGTACCTCAGTCTTGATGACGCAGTTGAATTTCTTACTACTACCTTCCTGAGCATCATTAATTACCTTGCCCCCATAAGACTTTCCAGAACCAAAGCACAACCCTCCCCATGGCTACAGAAAACCACTAAGTCAGAAAAGAAAAACAGGGATAAAGCCTGGGAGCACTGGCGCAAAACTAAAACCCCCTCAACTAGACAGAAATTCCTAAAACTACTCAATAGAGTCAAAAAGCTAATAAAACAGGACAAATTCTAATACTGCCAGTCTGCCCTAGACTTCTCACAACACAGCCCCAAACAATTCTGGTCCTCCATAAACTCCATCCTCCACCCAGGTAAAGTCAGTACCCCTCCTCCTAACATCCCTCACTCCTCAAAAAATATTGCTACTTCATTCAACACACACTTCACCCAAACCATTATATCACTAGCTAAACAACACAAACTCCCTCCCCTCCAACCCACACCTTCAACTAGTAATCTCCTCACTGCCTTGTCTTTTCTCCTGTACCTACCTCCAACATAAAAAAAAAAAACTCTAAACTTAAAACCACCAAATTAGCAGCAGACAATCTCCCAAGTGAATATCTACAAATCGCAGCTGATGCTCTGGCCTACCCAGTATTTATCTTGATTACCCGATCTCTGTCAGAAAGTTATGTTCCCACACTGTGGAAAGTATCACATATAATTTCCCTCCACAAAGGCAGACCCTCCACAGAACTAACCAATTACTGCCCCATAGCTATTCTCTCTCCACTCTCCAAAATACTACAGAGATGCATGCACTCTCAGGTCTCAGACTACCTCCTTACTAACAGCCTCCTTTCCAGTACTCAGCATGGTTTCCGACAAAACCATAGCACCACCACTGCCTTACTCTCCTTTACTAACACTATCCTTCAACATAAAAACAATGGCTATCTCTCCTCTGCTGCTTTCCTAGACCAATCTAAAGCATTTGACATGGTCCCACACAAACAACTTATTTCTGTCCTCAATAATCTATCCTTCTCTCAATCAGTCACCAACTGGTTTCAGAGTTACCTGTCTGACCACCAACAATCCGTTGTATGGCAGAATGACATATCTCCCCAACTACCTGTCTCCATAGGGGTTCCCTAAGGATCCATCCTTGGACCCCTACTCTTCTCTGTTTACACCAATAATCTAGCCTCTGCCACCAAACATGGCACACTCATACAATACGCAGATGACTCAACCATCATCTGCTCAGCCCAGTCCCTACCCAAACTGCAAAAAGTCACACAGGAAGCCTTTTCCTCTGTTGAAACTTGGTTATCCGATGTCCAATTAATACTCAACCCAAACAAAACTAAACTACTCATCTTCCAACCCACCAAACATACTCAAAACAACTCTCACTTTACCATCACAGCAAAAGACAACACCACTATATACCCAACTGAACACACCAAATTGCTAGGAGTGGAAATAGACAATAAACTAAAATTTGACATTCACATATCCATGACCATAAAAAAAGTCCACAAAAAACTAGGAGCATTATACAGAAATAAGCAACTTCTCACCAAAGCAGCAAAGATTTCAATAGCAAATTCCCACCTTATCTCCACCCTACTTTATGCCTCTCCCATATATACCAACCTGAGGCAATGCGATCTAAACAAGCTAGAGACATGCTACAACAAAATCGCCAAATTCACCACAGGGGCATCCTACCATAGTCACCACTGTCTCTCACTTGCTGAACTGGGCTGGCTTGAACTCCCTCACCTCCTTCAGTGGTATCAACTCTCACTCGCCCACAAACTAGTAAACCATCCTCTAAATGTCCCATCCCTCCAGAATCTACTCCAACCCTATCACACCACCAGACCACTAAGATCCAGCAACAAAAATCACTTGCAGATCACTAAAGCCAATAACTCTGCTGGTGAAGCACTATTCTCTTGCCCCATAGCCAAATTATGGAACTCCCTTCCACCCACAATTACCTCCGTACCATCATGCACCCACTTCAAAACTTTACTAAAAGCGCACCTAAAAACATGCTGGCTATGCCCTTGCAACTCCCACTCTAATATCACCCACCCCATCCAACTACTACCTTTCTTTCCACTCCACTAACTACCTTGATTATAGCAAGCTCAGATGCTCATAAGCCTAGTACTTATTATACAGCAGAAACTTCTTGCTGTAACATTTGTTAATGTCTGTTATGTACTTCACAGATAAAGATTCTAGTTGTCTACTGATGTACTATGTTCTTCACCTGTAAATATGTTGTAAGTAATTGCTATGTTAAATTGTTAATCGCTATGTAACCCAATGTAACTACTGTCTGTTTATTTTAACTGTGGAGCTTTTCTCCCCGGGTCTCCGCTGAAAATGAACTTCCGTCCAGTTGGACACTCCTGGTCAACAAATGTAAATAAATATATATATATATATATATATATATATATATATATATATATATATATGTGTGTGTGTATATATATATATATATATATATATATATATATATATATATATATATATATGTATATATATTATATATCTGTACATACTTATATACATTTCCTATGCTGAGCACTGCTTAGACCTGTGCAAGCGCACTCAGACTTGCTTACTGGTACTTATATGTGTTTACTGCAACTTATTTGTGCTTACACCTGCTTACTAGTGCCTTATTCATTACAGTGCCACTTTGCTTGAATGATATTTAAGTTAAATATCTCATGCGATACTCTTATGTCGGTTTTACGCCAAAACAAACCAAACAAGGAAAAAGCGGTAACCTCCTCCAAAAACCAAAACTGTACAAAGAGAGGAATACCAAGGAGAAGCGGTCCAAAAGTTGAAAAGTTTTATTCACAAAATGAACGCCAAAACAACATTCATTCCACATAGAATGATATGTACTATTGTTGGGCTCGAACCGTGAATGCCTGTTCATTAGGCGGATGCTTTAAACACTACACTATTGACATTTATGTTGATTCTGCATGTTTTTCTCTATTTGAATGAATTTGATGTGTAAGCTATGCTTGGCGGAGGGCAGCTATGTGCAAACATGCTGCGCTTTGCTTACACCTTCGATATTGCAGCAATTCAAATGTATAATAGGAACACGGGGAATCTAATTGTGAAAGTTCTAGGGACAGGGTTCAACATTCCACTACATGCTTGTGTGTTTACTACTTCAATTTTATTTCACTGTTCTTGGACACTCTTGTATGCATAGCATACATTTCGGTATACACGGACATTGAATTACTGACTTACTATCAGAGGCGGGCTCTACTAGTAGGCATAGTAGGTTCTGTAACTGTCGGGGCATGTTTACGCCTCCGTAGAGCATTTGCACACACGCACATTTCCTGTGCACGTCGAAGGTGCGGCGGCATGCCCTCATACATATTCATATTGCGCTGCTGCACCATCTGTAGTGAGGACGCTCAGTGCAAGGCTAAAACCGTCCTTGCGCCGAGCTTCTTGAATCCCAGGGAATACATGACCACAGAACATTCCATTAAACATGAGCTGAACAACAACTAATTTATCTTTCTCTCTTTCTCTCTCTGTCTCTCTCTTTTTTTCTAAAAGGATATGTATGCATGTACAGGAAAATATGTTAATCATCATAGAAATTCTGGAGAAAGAGGCATAACTGATTTGGAAATTAATAATTTGCTTGCTAATTTAAGTATGCATCAAGTATTGAATCTACGCTGTTAAATAAAGGCTTGAGTTTTGACCTTCATGGTTTTTTTTTCTCTGAGTTATGTATTTTTTGGGGTCAAAGCATATTATCACATTTTGAATTTATGTGCATAATATCGCATTTTAAATGTCTGTTATTTGTCAGGATATAGAACAGCTGTTAATGTTGTGACTACAGTCGATACAGTTTAGGTCGGTTGTAATATGTCCAAATTTCAGTCTACTTATCATCATTCAGTATATTTACTTAAGAATAATGTACTCAAGGAATGGCATAATAATCAAAATGCATTTTGGGAATTTTTCACACAATTAATAGACAGCCCAAAGACAAGCTCTGTATAACTCAAAGATGGACTCAAATGTTATCAGTCAAGCAGGTAAATGAAGGGCAAGCTGTTGTTTGTGACCATTTTGATTATTATCTCTATACGGTTACACATTTAACAGATATTGAATTTTCTCCTTTTTTTCTACTGTACCTTGTCAGAATTTTAGAGATAAGATTAATGCAATACTGCAAAAGGCTGCTCATTTAAGTATTATTTCTGAGAACCTCAGATTATTTGTTTATCTATTTATTTACTTTCTTCTTTGAAATTTTCTACTTGGAAACATCACTGATCAGTCCTGGGTTCAAGAACTGACCGGACATACAAAACAGACAAGAGTTCAATAACACATAAGTGACATATCTGACAGTTCAAGGGTAGAGAAATGCTTTGAATACATAGTAAACCCAATGCATTAACAATTTGCCCTTTTTAGCATTATACGGTGCTGCTTATGTATTGTGGATTGTGTAATAAATTGAAATATTTTGTTTTCTAGAATTCTAATAGCTTTGGGGTTTTCCTAGGGACTGCTGACATAAGAAGGAGGCTGAATTTAAGTTGAGGGAGTAAGATTCCTTTTAATATTGCAGATTGTTGTAGTGTAAGAGAAAAGGGAGATAAGAAAAGTAGTGAATTATTTATTTTCTGTGTATTATCAAGTTGCAGGTGGAGGTTGAGTAAGGAGTCTATCCAGAGACAAAGATATTTGAAAGAAGAGACTTGCTGTAAGTGATGGTTTTTGTGATCATAGATTGTTAAAGTTTGCTTACATCTGAGGATTTTTTGTTTAGTACCAATAAGCATCTGTTTTGTTTTGGATGTATTTAGTATGAGGTTTTGAGTAGTAATCCACTCACTCCGGAGACTGAACTCAAATTGTAGATCTTGCTGTAAAGTAGTTAGGGAGTGTTTGGAGTAAAAGAGGACCATGTCTTATGCATATAGGAATAGCGGAAGATAAAGAATAGCAAGAACAAGTTTATTGATGTATTTACAGAACAGAAAGGGGAAATAATAGATCCTTGAGGTACTTCTTTGAGCAAATGAGGGGAGAATGAGAAACAGAGATCTGCAGGAGTTATGGTTCAATGAGAAATAACTGTAGAACCAAGGGATGGTATCAAGATGGCATTGGGCTATTACCTATTTCTGATAGATGGATTATAAGAGAAATGTGAATGACTTAAGTCAAAGGCTTTGTTGAGGTCTATAAAAATGGTGTCAGAGAGCATGACTTTCCCCATTGAAATGAGAATTTCATTCGTCAGAATCCAGATGGCTGTGGCTACTCTCCTTTATGACCATAAGCCATGTTGTTTTTGTGAGATATGGTGGCATTTAGTAATATACTTTTTGAGTTGAAGGTATTCCATTTTCTCAAAGATTTTTCACAGCATTGGGAAGATGGAAATGGGTAGAAAGCATGATGGGAGTGTTCTTTATTCTTGACTGGTTAACTGCATTTGTGATCTTCTTTCCTGTTTTGATAATTAATTTTATTTTTTAATCTAATTTTTAATTGAATTTTGAGTGCTTTGATTTGTGTATGTGTAGAAGTTCTAAGAGGAAATGGGAATGAAATATGGTGACTGGCTATACTTGTTATAATTGATGATGCCATGCACAGAGAGGAGATAAATGATTGATGCTGAGGGTAGAATGGCTGTAAGGGTAGCTATTCTCTTTGACTCATTTATCCTGCTAATACAGCCAAATGAAAAGATGTGATAAAAACATTTGCCTGATGTATTGCAAAGCAATTTTTATTTCTGTACATTTTGAAAATCAACAAAACTTTATTTACATTCTTAGTGAACCATCATAAATGTCTATATCACCAAAGTTATAAAATGTTTGGACTAGTGACATTGGGGATAAATGTCAACCTGTGCTGACATTAACTCAGATTCAAGAATGGACCTAATTTGTCAGAAGGGTTGGCTTGAAAAAATAGGATGAAGCAGCTGATGGCTGTCCCTGTGGGAGGAGGGATAACTAATTTAACTCATGACCTGTGATGGATATGATGCCCTTTATTGGCCAGCTGTAGAGTGGATGAGGAAGTAACAAGATTCCATTGCATGATGTACATGCATATATCTTGCATGCTGATATCATAACATGCCACTACCCAGGACAGGGATTTTGACCAGAAATCTGCACTCTGATGGCTCCCTGCACTTCTCCATATTAGTCAATAGATTTCTCACTACCTGGAGACTTGTGCTTTGGTAGCTTATAGGGCTCTGACCTTTAGGAAGTCATGAGATCTGAAAAGTGAGGGATCTAAAGACATAAAACTAAATATCATGACAGAACCCTGACTACAGTACTAAAATGTTTCATGAGTGAATGTACCTGAGTGTGTGTGTGTGTGTGTGTGTGTGTGTGTGTGTGTGTGTGTGTGTGTGTGTGTGTCTGTGCATCTGTGTGTGTGTGTGTGTGTGTATGTATCTGTGTGTGTGTGTCTGTGTATGTGTGTATGCGTCTGTGCGTGTGTGTGTCTGTGTATGTGTGTATGTGTCTGTGCGTGTGTGCACACGTGTGTGTGTGTTCGTGTGCATGTGTGTATGTGTGAGTGTGTGTGTGTGTTTGTGTGTCTGTGCATCTGTGTGTGTGTGTGTGTGTGTGTGTGTGTGTGTGTGTGTGTGTGTGTGTCTGTGCATCTGTGTGTGTGTGTGTGTCTGTGTATGTGTGTATGCGTCTGTGCATGTGTGTCTGTGTGTGTGTGTGTGTGTGTGTGTGTGTGTGTGTGTGTGTGTGTGTGTGTGTGTGCATGTGTGTATTTGTGTGTGTGTGTGTGTGTGTGCGTGTGTGTGTATTTGTGTGTGTGTGTGTGTGTGTGTGTGTGTGTGTGTGTGTGTGTGTGTGTGTGTGTGTGTGTGTGTGTGTGTGTGTGTCTCTGTGTGTGTGTATGTCTGTGCATCTGTGCATGTGTGTGTATGAGTGTGTGTGTGTGTGTGTATCTGTGCATCTGTGTGTGTGTGTGTGTGTGTGTGTTCATTCTTTCTTGCTTCCTTCTTTCTTTCTTGCATTCTGTCTTTCATGTCCTTTTTGCCTCCATCACAGATGTCAGTCAAGCCTCTCCACATTAGATTTGAGCTGTTTGATTTCACATACTGTGTAGCTCTAGAACAGAAGAGAGAGATTAATAGTTCTGAAATCATTTAGACAACCATGGAGGTGGTCTTTGTCATCTACAGCATACCAGCAATGAGGCAATTGTGGTTAACATGTGTATCTATGTTATTGAAGCAATGTGTATGAACATTTCAATCCACATGCTAGTGAGATTTAACAGTACTGGCTTGGGAATTCCCAGTCCATATCTCCACTCCTGTCCATTTCAGAATTGCACAAACAATAAATCAACTGAAGCCACCTCTCTATTTTGCCAGCAGTGGCGAGCACATATCAAAAGTTTTATCCCACCCTCTCCTGCCCAGCTCCTCCACTCTCTGATATTCTGTTTGAGCCCAAGTCATCTAGATCACAATCATGACTTTATCTCTCCATGTCACAGAACTAGAAAATGTATTCATTATTTGTCATCAGCCTATGCATGCTATCAAACCTTCATTACCACTCTACTCAAACATTTTAACAACGTATTGAAAGTAAGCATCATTTACACTCAACTATGTCACAATTTTCACTGCAAAACCACACAATCATATCTCAGAACAAATTATGTTACCCTAATAAAAATCCATAAAAATGAAATTTGACAAAATGTGGCAAAAAAAAAAAAGATGAAGAAAAAAAGAAAACCACTACTGGATACAACTAGAAAATACCAACAGCTGAGACATAAAATGGAAAACAAAATTAACATTAAACTAAATAAGAAACAAATATAATCCAGAATAAATATTTTAACATATTATTCACCATTCCATCACAAAACTAATAAAATATACATAAAATATTTTTAAAAAAGATAAAAATTATCTCAGACAGAAATACAATGGCATTCACAAAACAAGTCTTTAAAAAGATAAATTAATGAAGCCCATTTCAGAATACTAGCTATGAAATATCACTAACAGCAACCCGAGTTAAGAAAATCTGATAAAAATGGGTAAATGAAATACCATGATACCTTTATTGAGAAATGCATTAATATTTGGGAACTAATTTTATGACATGTATAGTTGCTTTTCATCATGAAAATATTTCCCGTAAACCTACAGTTCACACATTGTAGCCCAGCTTTGACATGTGTATATGTCAACTGGGTACATGACCTGTCATTTTAAGGTTAAGCTGACAGCAGTTGGTAGTATATCAGCATTTATTATGCTTTAGATTTTATCTCAGTAGAGCTTCTTCTCACCCCAAAGTAAAGAACCAAAATAAATTATTTTAACACCAAGAAAAATACACACTAACACAAAGAAGAATCTGTCAGCATTGTGGAGATTGTCTACCATTCTGCTGTATAATCCCCAGAACTGAAAATCTACCTTCACCAATGTTATGGCGTCATAAACTGACCCGGTCCTTATATCAAAATAACACCACAGTCCATTGGACTGCAAAATATACAAAGGAAAATTTAATGACCTTCAGAAACATGTTGTGAAATGAATCTCGTTATAGAAATATAATATGCAAATGAGTCTCATGACCCATTCATGGCATAGAACATTTCCAACCCCACCTAAATTCTGGTAATTTTCAGAAATATGCTGTCGCCACAGCACCTCCTTTGTGTCAGATGTGAGAAAACATGCAGGATGCATTAAAAATCTATCATGCAAGCATGACCATGTCTGGCATGACAGGGAGTGCATGCTTTGTGGCTGTGCTATTGTAGTACAGACCAGAATCTATAGAATAAGTAAATTTCAGTTGTCATTAGTGCACAGAGGGGATGACTGCTGAAACGGAATGTGCTAAAACCTTGGCCAATCCTCTATCAACTTCCTTTTGTTTGTACTACAGGTCTGCCTATACACACAAGAACTGGTACTGCAACCATGAGGACTTTACATTAGCTATTGTCTGCAAGACAGCTTTCTCCCTAAAGATGGAACTGTTTCTCCACCAAATTCATCCATTGAATAGAGTGGCCTACAACATTACTTGCAAAACTGATTCCTGTTTTGTAAGCAGGTGTTCTGATTAAATAGTTTTCTCTTGCCTAGTTCCATGAGGACTGAAGAAGCATTTTATTTTTAGTGCCAGAAGTAGATTAAGTGGTTGCACAGGCAAGCTACCCCAAGGGTAAAGTGTTTTGGAATCCAGCCCCAAGCTGGGGAGGCATGAGGCACTGACTGCTTAGTTAAAGTACTCCCAAATGAAATATAAATAATAAAGTTAGCAAATCATGGTTTGATTTGTTTTATAACTGTGGTTCACAATTTCAGGGTCTCACAACTATGCTGTGCACATGCATAATTTTGATCTCTGCTAAAAGGGAAAAAAAAGGAAAGAAAATAACTCTACTTAAATAGGTCTTCTGACTACATTAAAGAGGTGGAAGATGACTGTTTAATGAAGGTTATGAGGGCTGCTGGATTAGGCAGAGTAGTTCCATTTCTTATTAGCTCAGGCTGACCCAGATGATTGGTGCATAAGGCGATTTGAATGAAAGTGAAAGAAATTTGGATGGACTTACAGGGGTCTGGACTGACAGATTTTTTTTTTTTTTTTTTTTATTAAAATGGTTATTATGAATATTATTAAAAAAATAGGCATGATCTGTGATTCCACCATTATTACATGGCTTGGCTTCCTCTGTTCGATACTGCTGTTACTAGCCAGTAGGACAATATGACAATATGTATTTTTTTCTTTCATATATTTAACATTTTGTGTGTGTGTGTGTGTGTGTGTGTGTGTGTGTGTGTGTGTGTGTGTGTGTGTGTGTGTGTGTGTGTGTTTATTCATGAGAGAAAGAGAGAGGATTGTAATGGGTTCCATTGTATCCTTTGACAGTACCAAGCTGAAATGTATTACTGTTGTTTATTAAATTATTCAATCACAATCAGATATATGAGTTGCAAACAATTATTAAAGTGGCTGTAACTGAAGGTATTCCTGGGGTTGACGGTGACACTGTCTGTGTTTGTCAGCAATAAACTGAAATCTATTACTATTGCTAATTTCTTAAGTATTCATTCATTTATTGTATCAGGATTAGACATCTGGTGCAATCACAATTAATAATGTGCCTCTAGTTGGTGACAAACAGACGTAGATGAAATTGGCTGACTCCTGTTATCATTTGCCCACAGTTAAGCTGTCATTGATCTGCTTTGGTGTGGATAGTATGCGTTTGCATATAACATCTTGAAATGCATTTTTGTTATTATTATTATTATCATTGTTATTTTTATTATTTATTTAAATTCACTTGAATATGTAAGCTGTATAATGTCGAAAAGGGGCTATACTGACTGAGTAATGTGATAGCCCGTGGATGTATATGACTGATCCAAACTTGTTTGATACTAGTTAAACAGAAGTTGATATGTCATAGTATGTGTCATCACGTTCTAATAAACCACACTAAATCATTTGCTTCTTACCACCTCCCCTGTTTTGAAATCAGTGAAAAAATAATAGATCCAAATGGATTGTCCATTTTAATAATATTTTAGCTAGCTCTAAAATGATGATGACTTCAGAGTACTAATGTCTTATAGATAGGTAATACAGTGGGTAATATAATAGTATATCCACATCTACCAAAAATGAATTTACATTAGTAAAATAAGTAAACAACTAATAAGGCTATAGCTTTTTCAATAACATTCAAGACAATATGATATTATTGCAAATGTGCACATCACACCATTTTGTAAGACACTAGAATCTTCTGTCTCAGTAATGCTGTGATGCCTGCACACTGGCCCAGTAATCAAGGAGCCTCAATCCTTACCACTAGCACCAGTGAGGAGCTTGCACACTGGGAAGGATAACAAGTACACACACAGTAAAGTACAATTTCACTTAAAGCACACAGAGAACACAGTCAGTCTGGGGCTGGTTTCTCTCTTTCTCTCCAGATCTCCAATAAGAATCCCCACTGGCACAGCTATAAGGTCAAGATCTCAGCTTAGTGGTCAAGCTAAAACCTCCAGTACCCTCTCTGTCCAATCAGTGCTTCATGTCTCTGCCCAGGTAGCTGACACACACACACACACACACACACACACACACACACACACACACACACACACACACACACACACACACACACACACACACACACACACACACACACACACACTTTAAGATTTGATTTATATACAGACACTCCTGGGGAAGGCTGGCACAGGTTCTCCAGCTGTGCCCCCTTTCTGCCCATACTATAAGGTAGAAATCACTGCCACCAACCACTATTATCGGCTACTATAAGGCCCTTCCCAAAGGGTGACCAATTTCATTGTGTAATATTACTGTTATCCAAATAGTAAGTGTGACTGAGTAGCAAGACTATTGTAGTGGCTTGGACAGTATCACCTAATACATGCAGGTACTCTAGAGCTTAAATTATCTCTACACAAAACAGCTAGATTTGAAAGGTTTAAACATATTTAATAATAAATAATAAAAACCCAAGACAAATCTCATCAATTCAATGCAGTGCTAATCAAGAGTTCAGAGACCACAGGAAAATACTTTAAAACAATATTGCAGGATAGTCTGATATAAATATAGAAAACAGCTAGACTAATCTGGCTAAATTCCTATCTAACTCTAAGAGAAATACTAAGTTCTAAATAACTACTTACATACAGAACAAAGCAAGTGCAGGTACATTTCTCTGTAAGCTGCACCTGGCCAGAAAGCCACAGCAATAAAATACAATTTTACATGTAAACCTTTATCAATTATCTCTTAACTCATGACAATAACAAGAATTTGCTAGCCCAGACATCCTGTCTCCAAACTTGAGATCACACACAGTGTTAATTCTTTACCTAACAGCTTTCTTCCAGCAGGGAGCACTGTGGTTACATTTTTGAAGTTTGGCATATAACACAGTTTTCTTACATTTAGTTGTCTTACATCTGTAAAACAAGTCTATGGATTACATTAATATTTACAGTGACATAGAATTATCTACAAAATTCTAGCTAGCTAGGTTGTCAGCCTTCACAAATACATCTACCACTTTATTTTTATTTCCAGAAAAAATATGCTAGGGAAACTGTGAGCTGAAATACTTTGCATGCTAATTTAAGATGTTTGCCATCGCATAAGTTTATTTCTAGGAGAAAAATAGAATGCTTAATACATTACATGTGTATGTACATATGCATGTATTTATGTGTACATTTATTTATTTGTCTGTCTTTATTACACCTTTTGATTCCAGTCCTCATGGTCATCAAGCTAATTAGCCCATTTGTTTCCTAGTGATGAGAGTCTTATGGCCAGTTTCTTCATCCAGGGATGAGGATCAAGCAACAGGAGCTGTGCGTCCATCCACTGGCTTTTAGTAATTCTTTATCCCAATATTTCACCTGTGTGCATATCCATTGAGGACCAAAGAGTTTGAGTGGCATGGGTATCTTTGAGGAATATTTCTTCCCTCCATGACTGATGTCACCTCATTCTGCTGTACTCTGTTGACCTGAAGTGCTGTTAGTGATATCTAGTATCCAGCAAAGATTCTAAATTGAGTCTTCAACCCAAAGATGTAGCAGCAACCCTTTCTCCAGACTATTCCTCATCATTTTTTTTTCTCTTTATAGGTTCATAGTTCATAGTTTAGTACTAAGCTAACTGCCCTTGCAAGCTATTTTAAGCCTAGCCAATTATCCCTTGTGAGACTCAAACCCTGCAACTTGTGTTTGTAAGGCAGACACCTTAGCCATTAAGCCACCCTTCCAACCTCTTAACGGTATCTGATCCACTAGTAGAATCCAGATGGCTGGGTCATAGTCAAGGTTATATACCTCTATTCCACATGGTCAACACATTTAAAATTGAAATGATCTTGCTATTTTAACAGGGCTTAATAATCTAGTTATACTTAAATTACTTATTTTAATAAATGTTGTAAAGGCAAAATTGAATTTTGGGTACTGATATGTATGCCTACAGAGTCAACATATACAATTTACTTGCACTTTACCATGTACAGTTCTACAATCTGTAATCATTTTAGTATATCTGTTATTATATAATAAAACCCTACTAACCTTTTTAATACTTCATTAAATGCGCTAAACATTAGAATAGTAAAGAACTGGGAATGAGAATATGGGCTGTCCATGGGTCTGGATTTGGCCAAAGTTAGCTGTGGCATACTGATGTCAACAGTTTAAATTATGTGGAACTGCAGGAACAAGTGTGGCTGATCTGCTAAAGCATCCCACAGGTGGAGATAAGTGAGCATCCTTGTACAAACCAGTGACATTGAACATGCCAAGTTATAGTGACTGCCTTAGCCAGAGATGTCAGTGATGCAGACTTCAGGACAATGTATATCATCTATGAAAACCTGGCATTCGACTGTTTACTTCACATGCAGATGCATCATGGCCATGGCTAGTATGACCTGCAGAAGTACAAAGAAAGTATTTGCCACATGCATCAATGATATATCAGTGAATATCATGTGGCATACATTAACCAGAATATGAATACTTCATCCAAATCCCTTAGTCACTTTCAAAGTCACCATCTCCCCTGAACAACAACCCCCCCCAGGTAGGATCAAACAAAACACTTCACTAAAGCTGAATACAATCTCCTCAGGGAAGGTATAAATAGCTTCACAGCCCCCTCCACCTCCACAGAAACTGGCGCAAATGTTCAAACTTACACCAAAGTACTATATAAGCATTTATGTAGCTGCATGGAATCAGGAATACCAGACAGGATAAAATCAAAAGCATCCTCTACAAGGAAGAGTAAACCTATCTGTTCTACAATAAATAAACTCTATAATAAAAGGAGAAAATTGCTGTCCAGGACAAAGAAGGAGGAGGTGTCAAATTGGAAGCAATCTCTCCTTGGCCTGAACAAGCAAATAAGAGCACTAGTGAAATCCTTCAAAGGACACTTTGAGTCTAAACTGGCCAAATCCACTAAAGACAATCATAAGGCTTTCTTCACATATGTCCGCAATCTCAAGGGAAGCATCCAGATCTGCTCAGAACTGGTAGTCAAGGACACCACATACACAAACCCTTTAGATATAGCCAACATGCTGGCAGACAGGGTCAGTGAAAACTTCACTCCTCTGCCCCCCATTAGTAAAACAGAACATCCCCTGTACCTGGCCCCCTCCCCTTATCTCTAAGGAGAAAGTCATCACTGCCCACTCAAAGGCAAAAAATACAGCCTCCATGGGACCCGATAATATCCCAGGCTGCATCCTACATGAACTCAGGCAGGAACTTGGAGCACCATAAGGTACCCTATTCAATCAAAGCCTGAGTACCGGATTTATCCCAGCTGAGTGGAGGACAGCTACTGTCATCCCTTTGAACAAATGTGGTGCATCCACCAATCCAGGAAATTATAGACCCATCAGCCTAACTAGTCTAATCTCCAAGGCCATGGAGCAGATCATCATGCACCTCATTAACAAGGACATTGGCAATCTCCAGACACTTGATCCCACACAGTTTGGTTTTGTCAAGGGGAGGTCATGCCTGTTAAATTTAGTTGACTTCTTTTAGACAGTCACTAAGGGCATAGACGAGGGTAAGACAGTACACACCGCCTACATTGATCTGGCCAAGGCCTTCAATACTATTCCCCACTTAGGTATAATAGATAAACTCTCTCAACTAGGCATTAATCCTTATGTTACAAGATGGTAGCAAACTGGTTCACTGATGGAAACCACCACATCAAAACAGGGGAAGCCACCTCAAGTAGTAGACCCATAACAAGCCGTGTATCCCAAGGTTCAGTCTTGGGGCCTCTGCTGTTTGGGATATACTTCTCAGAGGTGCAGGCCAAATTTGTGGACTATGGCTGACCAAGTTTGCAGATGACTGCAAGCTGGGTGCTGTCATCAATTCCCCTAGTGATGTGGACATCTTCCAAGAGGATCTCACCCAAACAAATGACTGGTGCCAGAAACATGGCCTCAAACTGAATCCCAAAAAATGCATCATCATCCTTTTGGGGAGAATGACCTTCCCACAAATTATCACATTGATAATAAGGCACTAAGCACACAATCAGTCATAAGGGACTTGGGAACCCAGCTTGATAGCAGACTGACTTTTGACCACCATATTGCCTCCGTTATACAGAATTCTTTTTACATGTCCCTCCTCATTAGTAAGGGTATCTCAT
This sequence comes from Protopterus annectens, assembly GCF_019279795.1. Classification (NCBI taxonomy): domain Eukaryota; kingdom Metazoa; phylum Chordata; order Ceratodontiformes; family Protopteridae; genus Protopterus; species Protopterus annectens. The sequence goes on from NC_056745.1 coordinate 1,282,184,542, forward strand.
CCAGGGACAAGGTGGTTATAACATCCCTGTATTCTTCTCTTATAAGACTGATTACTGAATGCAATGCCCCTTTCAGCATGCATCTCATGAAGCACATGCAGCAGCTGGAGAGACCACGGAGATGCCTCACCCAGAGAATCTAGGGCCTCAAACATCTACCCTACACAGACAGGCTAAAAGCCCTGTCCCTCTACTCAGTCTCCTACAAACCCCTAAGAGGTGACCTCTGTCTGGTATACAATGCAATCTCAGACCCGGCCCTGATGGGACTGTTGCATATCCACAAGTCAAGCTCCACTCGAGTAACCCACATGGGAGACCTCTACCTGGTCTTTGATATCAATAGGACTTGTTGGTGGGACAGATGTGTGTCACAGATACTCCCACTTTTGTGGAATAGACTCCCTCGCCACGTAAAGCAGAGTACCTTATTAAACCTTTTTAAGTGCAACCTGGATAACTGGATGGGGAACAGAAAATACACACCTGGGATTCCACCTATGTCCTTGCTAGACAGAGGTGATGACTTGTTGGAACATCAGCTAAAATTTTGGCTAGGCTTGTAAGGGCCTCAGGGCCAATAGCCTAGTAACTGCCTATGATCCCATGATACTATGAAGTGCTCTCTCTCTGCATTTGTACAGGTTCTCCCACAATCCATCCAGATGTTCTACATTCTCTCTCAGGCCAAAGAGCATACTCACCATCTCTACCATATAGATTAGCAGTCTATGTATGGATCACTGGACTGCACATCAGCTTATTGATGCAACATGTGGTACCCATTTCACAGAATAACCTGCAGCCATGGTGATGACAGACACCAACACATCTTTCTTATGGAGGGTGAATGCACATCAGAGGCATTGTGGCTAACAGAAGACATCTGTGGTGGCAATTCATACATAGCCAGGGGGGTGCACACTGACAGGATATTCACTGCTAAACATAAGTGATGCTGGTAGCATAGTCTTTCTCACCACTGTCCCCCCGTATGTGGGGATCTGTTTGTGCCCACCAATATTAGCACAGCTGGAAATGCCATTATGTCATCAGACATTGCCTTTTGCATCTTGACACTATTGGCAGCTACAGGTGACATGCTGACATAAGATATATGCCATCTATTGTGCTGGACTCTCCAACAGTGGAACCTCTGAAAGCATAATGGTAACATAATGATGTCATTACTGGAAAATATGCCTCAGTCCTATCAACACAAGGCATACAGAGTGGAAAATGACAATTTTGTGAATAGCATATGATCAAATGCATGCCTTGTATTTCAGGTTGTCAAATTTGCAACCTCAATGAACCTAGACTACAGATATGCCTAGGTGTTCTGCTGAATAACCCATTTTCACATGTGGGTCAGAGCACAATTAGAACTAATGCAATGTATCCCTTGCAGGCACTCAGGCAGATGCCCACATCCCAGTTGGCATGCCTCACCCATCTTCACTAACTTATCCAAATCAAATCTCAACAAGCTCACAAAATGTTACAACAATATAGCAAGATTTGCCTCAGGCTCAGAGTACAGAACTCAGCATTGCCATAACCTTCAAAAATTAGGTTGGCTAGAGCTACCCAACCAAATCTACTATAACCAACTCATAGTAACTCATAAAATCCTCCGCCAACCTACCCACACCCCCAGTCTAGCCAATATCATTACCCCATACTTCAAACTAGCATCCCTTCGCTCTTCCAGCAGAATGCTAGTACAACCTACCAAAGCCAACAACTCAGCCGGTGATTCCTTATTCTCTAACACTGCTGGCAAAAAATGGAACTCCCTTCCTGCTGAACTCACCACCAATTGCTCCTTGCCTCACTTCAAAATATCACTAAAGACACACATGCACAATAACTGGCTATGTCCTTGTCTAAACCCTGATTAAAACCCAATTTACTCAGTCTGAGTTACTACACTGACTTGAGTTTCAACCAAAGCTTGTCTCAGTCTTAGTTAGGCTTAGTCAAACCCAACATCACTGATATAATCCATTTCCATCTTAGCTATCTAAGATAATTCCCCTTTTCTCTCCATACCTTCCCTCAATTTATTTTTCTTCCACCCCTTTATTATCTCTAGCTTCCATCATCTGAACTGCTACCTTCCTTTCTCAGCCTCTGCTGCCTTCTACCCAACCTTTCTCTTACCTCATTCTTCCTCTCTTTCTTTATAAACGACCTTCCTTTTCCTGTCTCCTCTTCCTACACCCTCATTTCTCTAAGATGTTCTTTTTCCCCTTTATTACTTCCTCCATCTACCACTTTTTTGACTTCTCTTATCAATTTAAACCTTACTTTGAAACTTTCTTCATTATGGAACCTATTTGTAGTTGACTTCTGATATCTGTTAAATTGATTAATATCTCTGTAAATATTACCTTACTTAGAACATTCTCTTAAATTTGTAAACTTTTTGCATTTTTCTTTTGATTTTTGTTAAATTGCTAATATTACTGCATACATCATGTTAAATGTTTTATTTTGGAGCTTTTCTCCCCGGGCCTCCGCTGAAAATGGACATGTATCCATATATTTCCCGGTTAACAAATGTAAAATAAATAAATAAATAAGTCAGAAGTATGAGGGCTCATTCACTTACTTGCCTCAGACAGGGTTGCTTCTGTGTTGGAGATCTACTTCCTCTGGTGGACATATCCTAGCAGTGTCTTTTAACTTGGTTGTGATATGCAATATCATATCAGTGACTTTGAAATGCACCTGTACTTGTATCCTATTATGTCCACCCTGATACTTTATATCCTGCACCAATCCCTGGCCCAACTAGTAACAAAAAGCCTTTTTGGTTTTACCTTACACGTCTGTTGCTTTTGAGCTGTGACTATTCCCTCCCTGTCCCATATGGATGTCTGCCAGGCCTATGGGCATGTTTTCAGTGACCACCTTCAGGCAACATTGTACAGATGGCCCATTATGCTCTACCCATCCTGTGTCTCTCCACTCCAAGTATGTATATAGCCATTGCTTGACATAGATATGGGGCAATTGTTTCCCTTGTAGCAAGTCTTGTAGCTTGCATACATAGGCTACAGTGTTCCCCACCATGGAATGTCACATCCTTGTGCTGCTTTTACCTGACATGATGAGACCACCACCCTCCAAGCTGGAGAATCACATCATGTATCCTTCTTCTATATTTTCCATTATGGAAGCAGCCCCATTGGGGATTCACCTGTCATTCTCTTGTGATACATTCTTTGCCGTGGTGAGCCACCCCCAGTCCTGAAAGCAGAAAAATATCAGTTTTGTGGTCTGTGTTCTCTGACATGTCGAGTCCTCCCCAGCTGCAAAAATCATGTCCTTGTCATGTTCTTGTGCTGTATTACTTTACCAGATTTAACTGCTTAATTTATTTCCCTTTTGTTGGCATGCACCATGAGTGCTCAGGGCGGTCCAGAGGTGCATTACCAGGCATCTTGTCTTCTTTCACTATGATTGTATCAAGTTCCAAGTCTTACTCACTGAATTTCTGACTTACTTGTCTTAATACAGTCTTATGCAATATGCATAGTACTTTTCATCATACTGACATCGATCTGTGACATGGCAATTATGATAATGAGGTAACATGATGATTGTTTCTGAACAACTACCAAAATACATTCTGTCACACTCAGACACTGCTAGCATGCTTATCCCTGTCCATCTCCATGCTAATGAGATAAGCACACACTATGGTCATAATTCATGCATGATTCTGTGCTACCGATACTGCTGCTAGTGTTCTATTGCTGCTCAATGATACATGCAATGGTATGTCCAAATGTGTGTCTGTACACACTGGAATACCATTTTCTTCCTCATGAAGACTGACAGAGTAAATGTGGCTTCTTTAAGCTCTAGCTCCACCAGTCATACCATGTGGTATAGCCAGGAAACCATATATGTTTGTAAATGCAACACAGAGAACATCAGGAGCACTACAGTGCCTATTACATCAATTGCATGCCTGGTACCGGCTTGCCATGGAAGTGGGTGATACCACTCACATGACCCACTCTACCAGGTAGTGCAAGTAGCATTATATTGACTTGAAATCACACCACCCCAACTTGTTCCAGCATGGGGAAGGCAGAAGTCAGGTGAAGTGTAACAGATGTTTAAGAACTATATATGTGACTTGTTTGGCTGTTGTCTGATTGTTTGCTTGCCATCTTTTGACCAAGTCAATATGTACTGATTTTTTTCTACTTTCTTTTCAGCAGCTGTAGGATAGAGACAGAGAAAGAGAGTTTAACATGAATATCTGGTTCAGGAAGGCTAAAATGCTGCTCCAACAGTGGGATACTTATACTGCATACATAGCTATACAGTGCAATTACAAATCTATTTGTTACGTGTACATGTACTAATTGTTTTATTTATTCCATGTCTGTTTTCTTTCTCTTTGTTCTCGAGATCCAGCTGTGGTGTCGATTTTGGACTAAGGTTTACTTACTTGCCTGTACCAGTTGACATGTTTGTTGCTGGGTTACCCACTTTTACCAGGCCTGCCTCTCAGCAGGGTGATGAAAGTCACTCTGTTGAAGGTCAACTGATAGGATCACTGGTAGTCTCTGAGACCTCCTGTTAGGAGGAGGTAGGTCCTGCTCTAAGAGTGGCTCAAAATGGTTCCAACTTGGTATCTTTTAGTGGCAGAGTTAATGAACCTTAAGCCCTTGGCAGTTTTCAAACATTGGGCCTCCCATATATACACACCCTCTTTAGAAAGGACCATGCAAAAATGCACATATTCCTCTGGATTAATCGTCCTGAATATATACTTACCTACCAGATTTATATGTATTGAATAATAAAGGAAGCTGCATGTGAGTGTTTTCAAATTTGAACATTCTTGAACAATTTTCCAGCAAGAAGTGAAACCATGTTCGCTAGCATAGATTTACTTCCAACTCTAGAGTCCCATCAAAACACTATTTAAGAAAATAACATCAACAGCTGTCTTTACTTCCTCAGGCCTCACTAGCAAGACTAATCAGTTCAACCATTGTCAAGATAATAATTATACTGACACCAGCCTGCCCCCAACTCACACACACACACACACACACACACACACACACACACACACACACACGCACATGCACACACACACACACACACACACACACACACACACACACACACACACACACACACACACACACACTTGCTACAAACTTTTATGCACACCTCTGAGGAGGGCAAGTTTTAGAGTAGGTGGGGTTCAACCCAGATGCCACTACTAAGCCAGTGCGATGATGCATTTATGTCTTATTTTTGAAAGATAACTTGTTAAATATTTTAATTCCACTGTTTACTGCTACTCTGAAGAGGTATGTATGTGTGGTTGGCAATGTCCCGTGTGTCCACAAATAAAATTCATTAGCATTTTTTTCACAAACATATTGGAAGAATGCTAATTATACAATGACTGTCCCTTAATATTCTAAAATGAGCACGCTGACTGGCCAACCCAACCAGCGTGTCCACTGTAAATCCAAGAATATACCAACGGAAAAAGGTCTGGTTGCCCAGACTTTTTTCAATTGTTATATTCTGTAGGTTTTATTTATTTATTTATTTTTTTAACAAAAAAAAAAAAAAAAAAAATCTGTAATCCAGACTCTGGACATACGAGAAAGATAGGATGGAGGGAATACTATGAAAATCAGGTACATTATTTAAAACTAAAGACACATACCTGATTTTATTTGCATTTCCTCCATTCTGTGTCTTTCCTACCCCTAAACTGTTTGAAACTTTTTTTTTTAATAAAAAAAAAGAAAGAAACAAGAAAACAAAAACGGAGCAACAGAGACCTTATTTTCTCCGTTGCTTTCTTTCCAAAGCACTGATATACTGGGTATGTGTGGGAACACAAATCCCATATGGATGCGCAGTTCCTCAAAAAAAGGCACCAGGATATTACTAGCCTTGGAAGGACAGCATGGTTCTGTTATACAAAGACATTAATTAAGAAAAGGAAGTATTTATCTGATGTTGTTAATCTCCGTTCAGTGATTACTGATGGGTAACTGGTTCCATCCTTGGAACTGAGCTGGCCATATGCCAAGCTTGCATCAGCCAAAAACTCTCGAGCTAAGATGTTACCCAGCATGCCCCTCTCCCTGTTACCCCAGATCATGTTTGCCACATTGCCTAACAGCCGTGTCAAGCCACTTCTCTTGAGCTAAGTATATTTGTTCAATATTTTATCAGATATTTCAACAATTTACCCAGTTTTATTAATAGCTAAGTCTTTATCTTACCCTATCACATTAATATTTAGTATTTCAAAATATTTCTTACCTTTTTAAGTAACCTTGTTACCATCTCTGGTGATCTCTTCTTCCTTACCCTCTTGGCTAGCCTCTCTCATACCATTGTTGGTAATTTCTCCTTCTTTCTTTCTTCTTTGAATAACAATGTCTGACAAAAAAGGAAGTCCTGGTTTTTAAAAGGTGTTTAGATGCACATGTTTTGTGTGTTTACTTTTTGAGTGTCTTCCACCTCATTGTTGACCTTCTGTGTGGGATATGTAAACATTTTCTACTCATAGCTTAAATGAGAGGAAAAATAAGTGTTTTTAAAGGGCCTCCTAAAAACTTCCTTCAGCAAGGCTATCTCTGGGATGGAGGTTTCCTCGCCTTCTTTGAAATCCCACAAAAAAAAAAAAAAAGTCATGCTGAGATGTCCTCAAGGTCTCTTCCATCGTCTCCTGCTGGAGACCCTATGAACCGAGACTCAAAAGTTAAAACTGAAAGAACCATTGGAATTGACATCTACACCCTTTTTGGCTCCGAAGCACTTGGTGTGGACCCCTTCGGCACCGAATTCCTTGGCGCAGACATATTCGTCACCATCTCTGGAATTGGTGCAGACCTCTTTGGCACCTATCATGGTGCAGATCTCTTTGGCACCTATCATGGTTCAGACTTTTTCTGCACCTCTCATGGTGCAGACCCTTTCGCAACTGATGTTCTTTCCAGTTTAGACCTCTTTGGCACTGATGGTTTTACCAGTGCAGACATTTTCAGAACTGACCTTGGGGTGCAGACACCTTCGGTACCAACCCTTTCCATGCAGACAATCTCTTCTGCATCAACGACCTTGTTCTTGGTGCAGACACCTTTGGTACCATCTTTGATGGTGCAGACCTCATCGGCACCAAAGTTTTTGGTGCACACTACTGCTACAGCACCGTTATCTTTGGTGCAGACATCATTCATTCAAGTAGGATCAGGACTATCTATGCAAGAAATCTCTCTGAGAAGATGTTGTGCACCTTGTCAATCAACTGCTTGTGGCCAGAGAAATTTATACCTCCAGGACATCTCTCTCCTTTGGAGGTGATCATTTTTCTCCACAGATTCCAACCTATTCTCCTGCATGTCCAACTGGTCATTTCTCAGAAAAGTAGCTGTGCTGTTGGTGTGCTTTCGCTACACAGCCCTCTTGAGACTCCAGACCAGGGAGCTGGTTCATCAGGGCTGGTGTGCCCCTGGTTCTGAGGTTGTCATGCTTGGTTCCGGGCTCCCATCCCTCCTCAGGGGGGCCAGCCTTCTGGGTCATGGAGAGGCCCTTGCCTCGGTAGGCAAGTCTATACTGTCAGAATCTATCTCCTCCTCCTCTGGGCCGCAATTGACAAAAGCCACTCCTGTTGGACACTGGGCACGGAAGTCTCAGGACACCCACCCACAGGAGACCCATTCTACATTGTCCTTTCCAGAACCTCTCTCAGAGGAAGTACATCATAAGAGCACATGCAAGAGGAAGCACGTGGACTCCCCGTTAGAGTCCTTGAATGAAGTCATAGATTTCGAGGATGGGGAAGAGTCCCCATGGTCACCCTTTGATGAGGTGTCCTTTGGTGACATCCGCGATATCCTGAAACAGAGAGGTGATTGGAAGTCCTCCAACATTTCCTCAGAGGAGTCTGTGTTCTTGCAGGCTTTCCATGCCTGGCCCCCCACCTCCTGGATTACTCCACCTGCCGACAAGCTCATCTGGCTCATCATGCAGTGTACATGGAAGGCTCCTGACACCATTTAAGCTATTCCCTGGAGGCTGGATAAAATCTTATCTTCCCCTGAAAGTGATCCCCACTGGTCTAAAGGTCTCCCAGTAGATGCCATGGTGGTGGCGACCACAACTAAAAAGGAACTGGCAAAAGAGAGCCAGACTATCCATCCACCCAACAAGAAGTCCCAAGTGGTGGATAGACTAGGGAAGCATGTTTTCACATCATCGACCTTTGCAGTCATATCCTTGGACGTTTTGGCACATTTCACCAGGCTTCAAAGGGTCTTTATAATTAAGCTCTCTGAATCCTTGACTAGAGCTGTCTCTGATGAGGTCCGTGACATAGTGTTCTCACAGTTAGCTACCCTTGAATACATCTCCAACTCCTCCATGCACCTGATTTCTCACACCACGGAAGGAGCAGCTAGAGTGGCAGGTGCAGGCATAGTCATGAGACGGCATGCCTGGATGCATCTTTGTGACTTTGTGGACCCCTTCAAGGCTTCCTTACTGAATGCTCCCATTGAAGCATCTTCTTTGTTTGGACCCAAAGTAAAAGACACACTGGCTAGATGCGAAAAAGATGGTAAGAACCTATCTGTCATCGGTGTCCATTTCTCCTCTCCTCAGAGATTCTGTTGCAGAAATCAGAGGAGTGGAAAGATGTGGCATAAGAAATCACAGGGCCCTTTCCATGATGCATGTGATGAGTTCTCCCCCAGGGACAGAGGGGTAAACTCCAATGACAAATGCCCTTTCAGGGCAGGGGAGGTCTGCAAAACAGGGGTCCAGGGATTCTTTCTCTGGTCAACCCTACCAATGCTCCTGAAGGGCGGCCCAGCGGTTTACCTCTGGAAACAGTTTGGGGGTGTTTCTCCTTGTAGCCTTCTGCCTGGCAAATCATAACCACAGATTCTTGGGTACAATGGATAATCGCCAGAGACTATCATATCCCCTTCAATATTTGTCCTGTCCCCCTCAGAAACTAAAGGGAAGAAGCAGCACTACAGATATCAAAGCTGCTGCTGCTGCAAAAAAAAAAAAGAGTCACCCAAATAGTGCCCCCAGACCAGATAGGATCCAGATTCTACTCAAGACTCTTTTTAGTGACAAAAAAGACCAGGGACTGGAGACCAGTTTTGGATCTCAGTCTGTTAAACAAATTTGTAAAGGTACAGAAATTCTGGATGGTCATGGTGCAGTCTATCCTTCCACTGTTGGAAAAAGATGATTGGATGTGCTCTATAGATCTTCAAGATGCATATTACCACATAAAAATGGACAAACCATTGAGAAGATTTCTTCACTTCCATGCGGGAGACAGTCATTACCAGTTTTGAGGACTGCCCTTTGGACTCTCTACAGCCCCCAGATGTTCATCAAGTGCATGGCAGTCATCACAGCCCACCTGTGACTTCAAGGATTCTAGGTGTTTCCATATCTAGATGACTGGCTCATTACCACCCCCCACCAGGTGTCTACTGGAAAAAGCCCTGGCATACTCTCTTCACACAGCACAAAGCCTAGGCATTTCCATAAACTGGCAGAAGTCCTATCTTATCCATTCTCAGTCTCTACAGTTTATTTGGTTGTTTTCTTGACACAAGAAATTGCACAGACTCAAAGGTGCAAAGAGGATTTAATCTGGTGGATGTCATAGAACTCCTTACAGTGGTCTCATCCCTTCACCAACTTCAGCCCAAGGCTACAGTGACCATGGATGCCTCCCTGATGGGGTGGGGGGTTGTTTCAGGGAAAGATAGTCCAAGGCACTTGGTCAGAACTAGAAGTCCATCTGCATATCAGTGTCCTAGAACTGAGGGTGGTGCTTATAGCATTGCAAGCATTCCACTCCATCTTTCCGTCAGGGACTATTGCAATACAGTCAGACAACATGTCAGTAGTCTGGTACATCAACAAATAAGGCGGAACCAAATCATACCCACTATGTCGGGAGGCCATGAGGATATGGCATTGGGCAATAGCTACCAACCACTTTCTGTTAGCAATGGACATTCCTGGGTCCAACATGATAGCAGACAAACTGAGCAGGTGCATTCTCCAACCAGACTAACATATCTCAACAAGTGGAAAAGATTTGCCAAATGGTTAAAAGAAAAACGTATGGATCCTTTCTCAGCTCCTGTTTCTCTACTATTGGAATACCTCTAAAATCTTATCAGTCTAGACTATCAGCTTCTACGATTCAAGTTCACTTGGCTGCTATATCTAATTTTCACAGTGGTTACAAAGATTCCTCACTTATGTCACACAAGTTGTACAAAACTTTCTTAAAAGGTGTGATTCACTTCAAAACCCCCAATTTAGAGAACCAACACAGCCTTGGGACCTGTCATTAGTGTTACAAACCCTGACAGCGCCTCCATTTGAACCAGCATCCTCTTGCGACTTCAAGTTTCTATCATGAAAGACTTTGTTCTGGTCACCATTACTTCTGCCAGATGTATTTCTGAACGCCAGGTCTTGTGCATCAAAAAACCCTATTTGGGTTTCCATAAAGACAGAGTATCACTGAGAACTAATCCATCATTTCTGCCTAAAGTGATTTCTGAACTGTCTATAAACCAAACAATTGACCTGCCAGTTTTCTTCCCCTATCATTCAAACAGAGGAAAGTATTGCCTACATGCCATAGACATTCACAGACAAATCCATTTTTATTTGGACAGAATGAGACCTTCTCACAAATCAGATCAGTTATTTCTGGTCTTTTCTGGACCTAGATTAGGATGTCCCATTTCTAAGGTTACATTGGCTAAATTATGTGATTCACTTCAAAACCCCCAATTTAGAGAACCAACACAGCCTTGGGACCTATTATTAGTGTTACAAACCCTGACAGCACCTCCATTTGAACCAGCATCATCCACCAAGAACACAGCATCCATGGGACCAGACAACAGCACAGGCTGCGTTCTACATGAACTACAGAATGAACTGGCACCCCATCTAAGTACCATGTTCAATCATAGCCTCACCTCAGGCTTTGTGCCTGCTGAATGGCGCACAGCGATGGTTATCCCACTCCACCAGGGGGGAGCCACCACGGACCCCGGGAACTACCGCCCCATTAGCCTGATGAGCCTGGTCTGCAAGGCCATGGAACATATCATCATGGAACTTATAAACAAAGACATTGGTAATCTCCAAACTCTGGACCCCAGCCAGTTCGGGTTTGTAAAAGGCAGATCATGTCTCCTAAACCTGATAGACTACTTTGAAGCAGTCACCAAAGCCGTAGACAAGGGTAAGGTGGTTCACACAGCCTATCTAGATCTTGCCAAGGCTTTCGACACCATCCCCCACTCTGAAATTATAGGTAAACTCACTAAACTAGGTATAAATCCCTATGTCACAAGATGGGTTGCCAACTGGCTCACTGACAGAACCCACACTGTGAAAGTAGCAGACTCCAAATCTGACTTCAGACCAGTGACAAGTGGTGTACCACAGGGTTCAGTCCTGGGTCCTCTCCTGTCTGGTATCTACTTCTCTGAAGTACAGGCTAACACAGAAGGTCTTTGGCTAATGAAGTTTGCAGATGACTGCAAACTAGAAGCCATAATCGAAACTCCTAACAATGTGGACATGCTACAAAAGGGCCTCAATGAGACAGATGCCTGGCTTCAAAGCCATGGCCTCAAGCTCAATGCCAAAAAGTGCATTGTCATCCCCTTTGTTAAAAACTCTGTACCCATGAACTACAACATAGGTGGTAGTATACTTAACACCGAAAGTGTGATAAGAGACCTTGGGACACAGGTGGACAGTAGTCTCTCCTTTGATAATCACATCTCCACAGTAGTTAGGAAATCCTTCTACATGGCACACCTCATAACAAAAGGTTTCTCATCCAGAAAAAAAGAGGTCATTGTTCCCCTCTACTCATCACTCATTAGACCCATTATAGAGTACAATGCCCCTTTTGGCATGTACCTCACAAGACATCTACAACAACTGGAAAGGCCACAGAAATACATCACAAAGAGGATTACTGGCCTCAAACAGATGTCCTATGCAGACCGTCTCAAAAAACTCCAGCTTTATTCCGTCGCATATCGCTTACTCAGAGGTGATCTCTGCCTAACATACAAAGCTATGTCCAACGCAGAGCTGTTGGACATGCTCCATTTAAAGAAATCCCAATCCCTCTGAGCTACATGCTCTAGGGACCTAAACCTTGTCACCACAATAAACAGAACATGCCAGAGGGATAGATTCCTGTCTCCATGCGTCTTCCCATACTCTGGAATAAACTACCTATCTATATCAAACAAAGCTCCTCATTAGCACTCTTCAAGAAAAATCTTGATGATTGGATGGGAAATAGGAAATTCACCCCGGGGATCACCTCTGTGGCTCTGCTTGACAGTGGCACAGGAAAATAATTTTCTTGGGTGGCAAAAGCCAGGGTACCTTTTTGGCTGGGCTTGTATAGGCCCCAGGGCCAATAGCCTAATACCTACCTATGAACATATGAACCTATAAATGGTTGAAAGACTGTGTAACATTTATTTGTAAAAAGCACAACATCCCTTTAACTCGAACTGTAAGGGCCCATTCTACAAGGTCAGTAGCCATCTCTGCTGCCTTTCATACTAGAGCTTCTCTAAATGGCATCTGTGTTGCTGCAATTTGGGCCAGACCTCATACTTTCATCACTCATTACAAATTGGATTTGGCCTCTAGAGGATGAGCTTCATTTGGTTCAATGGTGCTCAGGAATGTCCTATCATAAGGGCCTCCCAGGTATAAAGGTAGCTGGGGACTCTATCCCATCAGTAATCACTGAACAAAGATTAATAACATCAGATAAAGAAGTTATGTCTTACCATAACATTCCATCTGTGTTGTTGATCTTCGTTCAGTCATTACTCCCACCCTCCTTCCCCCTTCCAAAGGTTTCTGGTGACTCTCATTGTCCTATAAAAGCAGCTCATTTTGACCAAAGGTAGCCTCTGCTTCTTTCTACTACTTGCAAACTCATTCTGAGGTAACAGGGAGAGGGGCATGCTAGGTAACATCTTAGCTCGAGAGTTTTTGGCTGAGGCAAGCTTGTCATATGGCCGGCTTGATTCCGAGGATGGAACTGATTACTCATCAGTAATGACTGAACGAAGATCAGCAACACAGATGGAACGTTATGATAAGACATAACTTCTGTTTTTCTTAAATAATGTCATTGTATAATAGCAATAACCAACTCCCTGGTGTGGTATATTAAGATTTACCCACGGTTGGCTTTATTTAATCACTCGGGCTTCACCCTCGTGATTAAACCACACCAACCTTGGTAATCTTAATATACCACACCAACATCGTCAGCTATTGCTTAATTCACCTACTGCATGTACTTGGAATGTTGGAGAAAATCAAAGCGAATGGATAAATCCACATAGAGAATGGGGGAGGGGCATGCAGATTCAACAGTAAAGAAGCTGCAGCAAAAAACCTAACCACAGTCAAGTGGTGTGACAGGCCAGAGCTATTCACTGCCCTGCTATGTCAATGAGCAGTTGCTTTCACATCCATCCTGTCCTGCCAGACCACCAAAGATAGACATTTATTGTGTATAGAACTGATGTCTGTGACAAAAAAGTGGAAAAAAAGTTATGGCCAACTTGTTACTCTTACCTATACTGCGATCCCAAACAAGCACACAGACACACACACACACACACACACACACACACACACACACACACACACACACACACACACACACAGACATGCACACACGCACGCACACACGCACACACATGCACATGCACGCATGCGCACACACGCACACACACGCACACACACACACACAAGGATAAGCCACAGCAATAATAGTTTCACAATGATTTCACAAAAAATGTGATTTTTGCATTGGTTAACAATACTTCTACCATGCAATGACACAGCAAATACACATACAGCCACTACTGTGTGCAGGTCAAACACCTGATTGTGATTAAATTTCTGGATACATAATGCATTTCAATTTTCTTCCACACTAATAGTTTATAAACATTACAGTGTTTCAGGTTTTTCATAAAATTACATAAATCATGCAAAGCTAGACTAATGACTGAGGAAATAACAAGCAGTCATTTCTTACACATAGATGGCCAAATTGCTTCATACAGATCGCATTAGTCCTGCAAAGCCACACTAACCAGCAAATAAAAGCAGGCATACAAGACAGAATCAAGGACTTTCTGCAAGACCTGGAACAGTTAAGAAGTATGAGTTGTTACTCAGGAAATCACACATACCTCTCAACTTGTTTGCTCAACAGTAAGAGGTAAAGCCAAAATAAAACAACAAACAGCAGGCATCAAGTAAAACATTCAAATATTACTCTAGTGCACTGAAAAAGTTAGAACAACAGGCTTTGCATTTATATGCATTTTCTGAATGATATGTTAGTAGAATAGCACATTTTCTATTATGCATTTTCTGAACAATTATAAAGTGTGGTATTGCTGACATACTGTAATTATTTTCTTTTTATGTAAATGCTGTAATTTTGTGATTACAAGAAAAACTCAAAACTTTTAAAAAAGTAGGAGGCAGAAATCAGGTACGGTTGTACAGTAGCTACACAACCCTGCTTGTGCTACATGTATGCTATTTACAACATCTGGTCTGCCTGTCAGGACATAAAAAAAAAAAAGAGAGAGAGAGAAAACGATGAAGGAATAGGAAATATGACCTTTATCTCAGACTGCAGTACTTTTTTAATGACAACACTGCATGCTTTCTGCGCTGTCATTCCAATGAATAGTGGGGTGCTAGTAGAAACGAGCTGAAACTGCAGCTGCTTCAAAAAGGCAGCTACTGATATTTTATTTATTTATTTATTTTTTTATTGTTCGCATAACAATCTACATATTTAGAGTAAAATTAAATAAATAACCTCTGGATGAATAGCGATATAGACAAGAACTGCACATGTGCAAATAGGATATCTTTCCAGTGTTATTTTATTTATTGATTTATTTTTGTAACAGTAAGTTAAAATAACTACTTTTTTGTTACTGCCTGGGTGTTATGTTCAGAATACAAAGCTAACTAGAATGTTAGCTCATGCATGGAACGTAACTCAACTGGAGTCTTGCCATGCATAGAATTTGATTAACATGCTAGGATATTAAAAAACAAGAAAAAAAAGAAGACGGAAAATATATTTACTCAAACTCCAGTGCTTGTTTTTCTATATATGAGTCAGTCTGCACTTACCCACTTCCATTACTATGTTTAAATCCGCATTGTACCCTTTGTGCTACATCATCCGTATAAATCATGGGGAGCTAACAGAAATGAGCTAAAAGCTAACCTGCTTCTAACAGACAGCCACAGATCATTTAGTTAGTAACCTATTTATTTATAGTGTAAAGGTATATTTTTTTACAACACAAATAATTAAATTAATATCTCTTGGCTGAATAGCAATGCAGATGTACATTGCTTATGTGCAAATAGGAGTCCTTGCAATACAATGTTTGTTATTTATTTTTACTTACAAGTACAAAAATCTCCTTTTTGTTGTTGCCTGGGTGTTATGTTCAGCACATAAGCTAAATGTAATGAGTTAGCTTAACTAAACTTGAGTTTTGCTGATATTCAGTGCCTGCCTGCCAATGGTCCCTGGGCAGCCACCCAGCTCACCTCTTTTATTGTCTTCCACTGGTCTCTTCGGATCAAGCACAGTGGCTAGCCATATGAAAGGTACACCAGCAGTTGAACTCACACAGTCTACCCATGTAGCTCTGACTAGTGCAGATGATAGTGCTGCATAATCGGCTGGCCCCATCCATAAGGTCAACAGCAGCTCAATCTGTCAATGACATCAGCCAAAGAGGTGACCGATGTCTGGCTGAACTCTTCTCTGGACCAATATGACTGTCATTTTTTACCTCTTCCCCATCTATCCATCCTTGCAATTCTCTATCTCATGTTTCAGTCCCCATACCAAATTTGTATTCCAAGCTTCTACATCACCATTTGCTCTCCCTTTTTATGTGCAGTTCCTCTAATGCTGTACCCACCATTTGTGCCCGTACAATTCCTGGCTTTGTTTGTGTTTTATGATTGTCTGCCCCTACTTCTTTCTTTAATATCTCTTTCTCTCCCTCGCAAGTTCCTTGTTATATTGCCCATCTACCCTTCTTACTGAAGTATATTAAATGGCACATGTAACATAAAAGTATGCTTTTCCTTCTCCTCAACAGATCTTTCCTTAATGTCACCCTTGTGTGCATTTTTTTCTGTTTGGCATTCTCATTTTCCTGCCGCTATTTCTTCTTTTCCTCAGCACTTATACACAGAACTGAGTTGGCACTTTGCTGTATCCATCTTCTGTGGTCTGCTTAAGTATCCAAGTTGCTGATATAAGGTGCTTCAGTATGCATGTCAATGTGTGTAGCTTTGGGCATGCCACCTCGATTTTTTAGTTATAATGGTCATGTGACTGCTGCTAGTGTTACCATGTCACTACTGCTTGAAAGAATGACTGCTGCTTGTAACACAGACACTCTAATTTACTATGAAGCTTCTACTCACAGTGTCATGCTAGTCCAGCACATCAGGCTGTATCCCATTGAAATATGTAAATGTGTATCACAGAGTTATGAATATTTTCGAATACCCATAATCTGCTTTAACTTCATTTCGTTCTGATCCAAAGTGATGATCTAGTCATTCAATGTATTGCTAACCAAAACTGACATAGAGTGGTGCCTCAGAAACAGATACTATCCGGAGGAGTCAAAAAACTCCATATAGGCTAAACATGAAGCCTACATGGAGTTTACATGTTTGTGTGATAAGCAGCCATGCTAATTGAATATGCATGTCATACATCAACCTTACATGGATGCAAGCACTAGAAACCATGTAGAGCAGCATAACCACATATAGAACACGCAGACAAGTTTACCTAAGGACAGACATGATCTGTGAAATTGCACAGACAGCCACAGTGATAACCAGGGCTAATTTTATTGTAATGACTGCAGCAGTAACACATCATAGAAAAGTGTAATCACTACAATGTACACTACAACATAGTTTTGGAATACTGAAATAAAGGATGTTGTCTAGATCATCAAGGGTAAATAGAATGTACTAGAAATACACTAGTCTGAGCAAGTGTGCATATTGAAAAGGGTCACAAACATGAATGGTAGCAATGAAGAAAGAGGAAGAAGACATGCAAAACTTGGTAATATGCACAAGATAAGGGCAAGTACACTCCAAAGGCAAGTCAGTAGCATAAAATTAAGGACATGTGTACACAGCACAGAACATAATGCTGTTTACACCTCCTGTGCAAGTATATTTATATCATCACATATTATGGTATATATGTGGCTGTCACTCAAGATTACATTTCAATGGAGATCAATGGTTGTGACACAAAAATCACTAGAAGTAAAAAGGAACTTGACAATTCTACTAAAACAAACTGTCTAATATAAGAACAAAGCTTCCAGGTAAGAAAACCCTTCATCATTGTTATACAGCATAAGATAAAACAGTTCACTTATATCTCCTTCAACTTTCTGGTTTAAAAGCCTGCATTTGCACTTGTTTCCCACCTTTCCTATAACTAGTTTAGTCCAGATACAGATTTGCTGTATCCAAGACTGTTTGTAAGCTTCTGAGCTCCCCAAGCCTCCCTGTGTTGGAGGGAAGCCTTCTAGCTTGTCAGTGGGAGCTGTAAGCACTAGGTAGCCTATCTACCACAAGACGAGTGGTTTCTGACCCAGAATTTGTAGTTTATTGGCTGTTTGGGCAGTTTTTCCATCTCTTTCAACTTTCTGGTTTAAAAGCCAGTGTTGCACTTGTTTCCCGCCTTTCCTGTAACTAGTCTAGTCCAGATACAGATTTGTTGTATCCAGGACTGTTTGTAAGCTTCTGATAGGTGCCAAAGTCTGCTCTTCAAATTTTTCCCTTAGATCTGCTAGTTCTCTCCTCTCCTGCACTTTTATTAAATTATTAGTCTAGGACTTTACCATACCGGACTTCTTGTAGCAATTATTGTAGCACACAAAAGTGCTACCAGCACTAAATGTTATACAAGGAAACAGTTCCAGTACTTATTATTAATGCCAACCCCTCCAGGCATGTCTAAAGTTCAATTCCCTGTGCTTTCTCCTATTAAACTGGTGAACTTGGGCATCCTGAGTCAATGTAGCAACTGCCTCATGTACAGCGACAACCGTCTCCTCTTACCACGCAACACTCAGACTTGCGAGAGATGCACTTATATATCCAAATTGGAAGCCACGCACTCTCTAGCCAAGACTGGGATAGCTGGTCAAGATGAGAAGGTCAACACTTGCACCACACCACATGGAACACATAGCCCTCCAGAACACACACCAGCACTGCCTTCACATAAAACTACAAACCACACAGCTACCTTTGTGGAGGCTCTCAATAAAAATCTACCCAAACAGCAGAGACCTCCAAGGCAGAAACGCACTTGAACACCACAACATAACAATAATCACAAGACACATAACTCTCCTAAACAGTGTGCCACTCAACCAATGCCCTTAAGGGTAAACAGCATGCCCAGCACATTAGTCATAGGTGACTCAATAGTGAGGCACACTGATGTCCCACTCACCAGGTTGAATAAGGAGACAGTAACAGTCAGCTACATGTCAGGTGCCAGGATATGTCACATAATGCATGCACTCAGGTCCCTCAACAACAGGTATAAATATGACTCTGTCATTGTACATGTGGGTGTGAATGACCTGGGACGTACCTCCCTGGACTACATGAAAAGAGACATGTAGGAGCTCTCGGATTATGTAGCCAAGGCGGGTATGACCCTAGCCCTGCACAACATCCTACAATCACCCAGAATGATACCACAGTACAAGCAGAAAATGACTGATTTCATCAACTGGCTAAGTTTCTGGTGTCATTCTATGGGGATCCAGTATCTGTCTGCCTGGGATGACATGATTGACAGACCTTAAAGCTTTGCCAGAGATGGCCAGCATCTGTCACCCCTGGGCTTCCAGATACTGGCCAAGGTTCTTGCCACCCCTATAGTGCCTTTTTTAGGCAGTGTTCAAAAAAACAAATTATCACCATAACAGCTGCAAACAAATGCAATCTGAGGGTCATGCTGCTCAATGATAGAAGTCTAAATCTCAAAATGCGCTTGCTCGAAGCACTCCTTAAAATGGAGAACATCAACATTTGTACTGTAACAGAGACCTGGTTCAGGGCAGGAGAAAGAACCCCTGCACTACCAGACTATATCTCATTCCACACCTTTCAGCCCCAGAACTTGGATTGAAGCTCCAAAGGCAGTAATGTTTCCATATTCATAAAAGATGCGCACACCTCCAGACTGGTAGCCCAACATAACTCATCAGAGATACATTAGGTGCAGCTAACATTGGGTAAGACAGTGATTCAGGTCATAGCCTGTTATAGGTCCCCAACCATGTCCCAAGACACTCACTCTATGTTCCAAAGAAACTTGGAGAATATTTGGGTCCAACCTAACACTCTCATACTGGGCGACTTCAACTACCCCTCCATTAACTGAGAAATCTCCTCATGTACTAATACACTTGCCCAACGTTTCCTGGAATTCATTAATTCCAATGCCCTGGACCAGCTCGTTCTTAACCCCACTACAGGTAGCAACATCCTTGACCTGGTCATTACTAGCATGGGTGACCGTTGCTCTACACCAATAGTCAACTACTCCCTGGTTAGATCTGACCACAAATTAATCACCTTGGAAATCCACATCCCTCCCAAACCCCCACCCCCCACAAAGGTAACCACCATAAAAAGCTTTTCCAAAGCTAACTTTGGGCTCCTAAAGACAGAGGTGGCTAACTTCATGGCACCCATTCAAATGGAGAATAGTTGCATGACCGCCAAATCATACACCAATGCACTGTATGAACATGTACACAAATGAATGGATCTCACCATACCCAATAGAACTAAGACGCTCTCTTCCAAAAAAAGGAAGCCAATCTGTTGGTACTCTGCCATAAACAAACTCTACAACAGAAGGAGGAAACTGATGTGGAATAATGTGAAGTCCCAAGACAGAAAAATTTCTCATCAGCTTCAACAAAAAGTTGAGATCCCGTATCAAATCCTCTAAAGCTAGCTATGAAAACAGAATTGCAGCAGATAGTAAAGACAACCACAAGGCCTTCTATAGTTATGCAAAGAACCTCCAGGGCAATACTCAGATTTGCTCTGAGCTACTACACAATGGTACTTCCTATACCGAACCAACAGATATTGCCAATATACTGGCTGACAGATTCAGTGCCAACTTTAAACCTCTCTCCCCTCCAAAGGACTAATCACAATACCAGTAGTTTGCCAGGTGCCCAGAATTACAGCTGCACAGGTTAAAATAGCACTGTCCAAGGCCAAGAATACAGCTTTTATGGGACCTGACAATATTCCTGGCTGTGTTATACATGATCTACAGAGTGAAGTGGCACCTCACCCATGTGCCCTGTTCAATCACAGGCTCACCTCAGGCTTTGTCCCTACCAAATGGCGCACTGCTATAGTCATCCCTCTCCACAAAGGAGGAGTGACTACAGACCTGGGAACTATCGTCCCATTAGCCTAACAAGTCTGATATGCAAAGCTATGGAACGCATCATCATGGACCTAATAAACAAGGATATAGGAAATCTCCAAACACTGGATCCCACACAGTTTGGTTTTGTGAAGGGTAGATCAGGCATGCTCAACTTGGTTGACTTCTTTGAGTCAGTCATCAGAGTTATGGATGAAAGAAAGGTGGTTCACACAGCCTACCTTGATCTGGCCAAGGCCTTTGATACCATTCCCCTCTCAGGAATCATAGAAAAACTAACTAAGCTAGGCATCAACCCTTATATCACTAGGTGGGTTGCAAACCAGCTCACAGATAGAATCCACAGTGTGAAGGTGGCTGACTCCAAGTCAGACTGCTGACTAGTCACAAGTGGAGTCTTACAGGAATCAGTCCTGGGGCCTCTCCTGTTTGGTATTTACTTCTCAGAAGTCCAGGCCAACAAGAAGGGACTCTGGCTAACAAAGTTTGCAGACGATTGCAAGTTGGGAGCCATTATTAACTCCCCAAGTGATGCTGACATCCTACAGAAAGGCCTCACTGAGACCAATGACTGGTGTCAGAACCATGGCCTTAAGCTCAATGCTAAAAAATGTGTCATCATCCATTCTGGAAAAAACCCAGTTCCCATGAACTACCACATCGATGGTAGTCCACTGAACACAGAAGGCATTATAAGAGATCTGGGAACACAGGTTGACAGCAACCTCTCCTTTGACCACCACACTACCACTGTGGCCAGAATGTCCTTCTATGTGGCACATCTCATTACTAAGAGTTTTGCATCCGGGAAGAAAGAGGTCATTGTTTCCCTCTACTCTTCCTTCATTAGGCCAATCATCGAGTACAATGCCCAATTTGACATGTACCTCATTAGACACCTGCAACAACTGGAGAGGCCGCAAAAGTACCTCACAAAGAGGAACCTAGGCCTTAAACACTTGTCCTATATGAACAGACTCAAAAAACTCCAACTATTCTCTGTCTCATATCGCCTACTTAGAGGCGATCTCTGCTTGACTTACAAAGCCGTGTCTGACACAGCTTTGTTAGAAATGCTACATGTAAAGAAATCCCAGTCCCTCCACATCACATGCTCCAGAGTCCTCAACCTCATTACCACAATCAACAGAACGTGCTGGAGGGACAGGTTCATGACCCAGAGACTACTCAGGCTATGGAACAGACTTTCCACACCTGTAAAACAGAGCAGCTCACTAGCCCTTTTCAAGAGAAATATTGATGAGTGGATAGGAATTAGAAAATTCACCCCAGGGGTAATTCCAGTGCCTCTACTCGACAGAGGCACTGGAAACTAAGGTTGGGTGACAGGATGCCAGGACAATCCTATGGACTAGGCTTATAAAGGCTCCAGGGCCATCAGCCTAGTACACACCTATGAACCTATGAACCTATATACAAATCACACACAGCCCACCAATTAACAATTAATATTCAATTAAAACCTTAAAGTGGAATGTTAAATAAAAATAAAGATAACAACACAGGAGGCTCAGATGCAAAAGTTTACTAGTGTACACCAGGAGGCAAAAAACGTACAAGTACAGAATTTTGTCTGACATGATGCAGGAAGTACAGAATATTTTATAGTGTTTACATTCAGGTTATGCCCACCTTACTGACGTGGTTAGTCACAGGGCATCTACATCACTTTTACTAACAGTATTCTATTCATAAAGATTGCTGATATTACATTTTTTAAAAAAGCTTTCCCTTGGGAATAATATAGCCTTGCAAAGCACCTGGTCAGTTATAATGTCTTTCTGTAAATGTTACTCCTTCAAGGTTTCAGGCCTGCTTGAATACAATAGCTGGTTCAGTCTTGTAATACACTTCTTTGTTCTTCTTGCAACATTCTCCCAACAGCTGCGTCTTATCTTGATAACATTTACAAGGCCAATTGTCCCAGAGGAAGGAGAAGAAGATTTTCAATGCTTTATACATTTAATTTCCTGACCCAGCAGATAATCATTAGTGAAAAACATAAGCTTGCTGAGCTGGCTACTGCCAGGGTCAGAGTTCAAATACACTGCAGTTCCAAAGCTTCAAGCAGTTACATGTAAAATCATTCTTATTGCCATATTAATAATAGAATAAAATGCATTATACACTATTTGCTTTTTAACTAGCACTTTATATATGCTCAAATACATATTTTTCTAACATTTTCCTCCCTTTTAATACTTTTATTCTATTCTGAAATATAAACAGTGTCATTTCATCCCCTAGCCTTCTCCTTTAAGGACTTTCAACCAGGTAAGTCATTTAGTTTATACTTCAGAAAGAATTTCATCTGAAATTAATTTTTCTAACTCAATGTCTTGGTACAAAGTTTCAGTTGCAGATATATCAATAAAATCTTTGATTAATCTTTTCATGCAGGGAATCCCACAACAGACACATGCTCCTAATAGGAGCAGACCCACACAAATAGCAATCAAGATGTTCATTAGGATAGAACCCCACCCACCAAACAGATTCTGGAAAAAGTTTGTCAGTGGGTTTGGGCCTGGTTCAGTCATGGCCGATACCTGCTGTATTACCTCTAGGTGGTCATTCATTTCATGTCGATTGTCTGGTATAAACGCACAGCATTCTTCTTTGATAAGCGCACACGTACCACCTCTCGCCGCTAGGGTGAAGTCAAGAGCCATTCGATTTTGTAGCACAACAGTTCTCATTGCATTCAGTTCATCAGTCACTAGTTCGAGAGCAGAAAAAGTTGCATTACTCATTACTTCGAGAAGTTTCAACAGCTTTCTCAACTCCCAGATCGATTTGACTGCTCCATATGCTGGAAGTATTCCAGCCCAGGATATTACACTGTCACTCAAGTCCATATGAGTCAATTTTTCTTTGTTTTTTACGGAATGATGGTCTTTCCAACCAGCTTCGATTTGTCCCACTGGATTTACAGGTTTTCCGATTGGACCTTCAGGTTTCGCGGCTACATCTCTCACATTTTGTATCTTACCTAGAGGTAATTCTGCAGTATGTCTTATGGCCGCAACCAGATAACCCAAAAAACAACTGCCGGACCAATTCTCAGGTAGCCATTTGTATGCCTTTTTCCCACAAACAAAATAACAGTTTTCTACTTTAGTACTGATGCGGGTTAATTCTGAATGAAACATTTTCTTGTCTATAATAGACAGTTGTTTATGTAAAACAGGATTTCTCTGCACATCACTTAATGTTGTTTTCATTAAACTCAAATATGAATCATAATTCGTATTACAAACAGTGCCTCTATCTTTAACTTTAATATAGCATTTATAAGATATGGTTATATTACAGTTACTCCAACCCACTTGAAGTGTATCATTCTTATAAAAACATACAATTCCCTTCTATGTAATAGGTAAATACAATGCAATTTTGTCTTGTGATCTTACAGATCCTGCATCAAAAAGTAAATTCTCCCAAGTCTCATTTATCCCCAAGGGGACAGCGGACATTAACAGTCCTCCATATGCTGTTGGTATAGCAGTACAAACCCAGCAATTTGAAATGTTCATAGTCTCTACATATACACGCTTCATAGCTAGGTATGTGTTAAAGTTCAGATGCCAGTCTATAGACAGTTCATCACGTCTCTCCACTTTCACTTGTGTGGTTACATGTAGGAAAAACCACAACAAAAGGAAGGTCATCACAATCATAGTTAATAAATGCATAGTCAACAAGATGATTAAACAACATCTTTGGGGTTGATCTGTATTTTTACTCGTTTTGCTCTTGGCCATCCTGCCTTTGTTGTGTATCAGTCACAAAATGTTTATCAAGTTGAAAATTCTTTACCGGTTTACAGTGCATCAGATGGACCCAGGACGTCCTCTCAGCAACTTTGACTGCAGTAGGCGTTGCCAACAGTACCTGGTACGGTCCTTCCCACTTTGGACTCGCCCAATTCTTCCTCTTCGTAACCTTCAGCCACACCCAGGTCCCCGGAGTCAGCACTGCTTCTAACGGTCTGGTCTGTCTTTTATCTGAAAAAGAGTTCAACTGCAGAACAGTTTTATTTGTTAACAGTTTTCTCATGTAGCTAGCTAATGAGCTGTCAGCCTCTAGTTCTGCAGGCATGAGAGCTTTCCACTGTGGCACATAATATGCCCTTCCAAATATCAGTTCAAAGGGAGTCAAACCCTTTACATTTGGAACTGTTCTCATGTTCAACAGTGCCAAAGGCAGACAGCAAATCCAGTTTTTCTGCGTCTCACTCACTAGCTTCCTCAATTTGTTTTTTAGAATTCCATTGTACCTTTCCACCAGTCCTGCAGACTGTGGGTGGTAAGCACAATTATTCTTTAAGGAGATTCCAAAGAATCTCCCAAGCTGGTGAATCGTCTGATTAACAAAATGTGTCCCATTGTCACTATAAATCCTTTCCGGTATGCCGAATCTAGGAATTATTTCTTTTACTAGGGCTTTTGCTACGGTTGCTGCATCCGGATTTTTAATTGGGAAAGCTTCTACCCATTTGGAAAACATATCTATAATTACTAAACAGTATTTTTTCCCTTCACATTTATTCAACTCTATGAAATCCATACATATAGTGTGGAACGGATATGGTGGTGTAGGAAAACTCCCTTGCTTGGGTTTGAATGCCCCTTGTGCATGATGTTCGTTACAAATATGGCATGCTGCACAAAATTTTTTTGTATAATTTATGAATCCGTATGTTTGGAATATTCGATTTACTAACTGTACCATCCCCTCTGTTGAGACATGGCACTGCCCATGGCTCAACAAAGCTGCATATCTAAATAAATTAGACGGTAATATTGTTTTTTTTCTCTTTGGAGACATACAGTCCATTTTCGAGGATTGCACCTCGTTTCTCCCATTTTTGTTTCTCTGCTTTTGTAGTTAATGTCTGCATTGTTTTTAGCATTTCTAGATCTAAAATCTCAGAGGGTTGTAATTCCTCGGTTAAAAGAAGAGTTTCTGAGTCTGAGGCTGCTTGCTTTGCAGCTTCATCAGCTTTTGCATTTCCTTTTGAAATTCTATCCTGTTGTTTTGTATGAGCTAAACATTTACAAATTGCTACTTTAGTAGGTAACTGAATAGAATCTAATAGGTTCAAAATAAGTTGCGCATGATTAATCGGTTTGCCATTAGATGTTATCATTCCCCTATTTTTCCATTGTTGCGCAAAAATGCACTGTAGAGAAAGCATACTGACTGTCAGTATATATGTTCACACATTTATTTTTCGCTAGAGTGCAAGCCCGTGTTAAGGCTATCAATTCTGCTGCTTGTGCAGATAGGTTGTGCTGTAAAGGTTTGGCTTCTAAGATCTCTGTATCTGTAACCACTGCATACCCCACTAGATTTTTCCCTGTAGGACCCCTTCTGCATGAGCCATCCACGTAAAATGTCACCTCGGCATCATCCAAGGGCATATCAGTGAGATCTTGTCTTGGCAAAGTTGTTTGCTCAATTTCCTGCAGGCAGCTGTGCGGCGTGCCATCCACAGGGGTTGGAAGTAACGTTGATGGGTTTAATGTTGTACAACGTTCAATTACCATATGAGGTTGGCTCAGCAGTATGGTCAGACATGAAAGATGTCTAGCAGGAGATAGATATGTTATTTTTTCTTGCAGTAAAATTATTGCGACTGCATGAGGCACTCTCAATGTGAGAGGGTGGAATAACACCACTGAGGCCGAAGCCTGTACTGCCATTGCAGCTGCGACCACTGCTTGTACATAGTGAGGCAACAATCGTGCCACTGGGTCTAACTGTGATGAATAGTAAGCTATGGGGCGTTGCTTATCCCCATGCTGTTGCATCAGAACTGACGTCATATATCCCTGTTTACAATCTACGGTCTGAAAGAATCTTTTGTGGTAATTCGGAAGTCCTAAAACTAATGAAGAAGCTATCAATTGTTTTAGTCTGCAGAAAACTGTTTCTGCTTCGGGTGTCCATTGTAATGTATCTTGTGCTGCCATTGGTGTTTTATATATTAAATCAGCCAGTGGAGCAGATTCTAAGGCATAGTTTGATATCCAGCTTCGACAAAAATTAGTTGTTCCCAAGAAGGACATCATTTCCTTCTTGGTTGCTGGTTTAGGTGCTTGTAAAATTGCTGTTTTTCTGTCTTCGTCTAATATTCTACCTTCATTGGATATTACATATCCTAGGTATCTGACCTGTTTTTTCCAAAGTTTTAACTTACTTTTGTTTACTTTATGTCCCTGTGCTGCTAAAAATTTCAATAACACTATCGTATCCTCCCTGCATTGATGCTGGGTGGGGGCTGCTAGCAAAATGTCATCTACATAAAGTAGAATCTGACTACCTCCTGGTGGAGTAAACCCTGCCAGGTTACTTGCCATTTCTTGTGCAAATATCGTTGGACTTTCACAATATCCCTGTGGAAGCCGAGTATAGGTATATCTTTTACCCTGAAATGTAAATGCAAACCAATACTGGCTATCAGGATGTATAGGTATTGAAAAGAAAGCATTGCTTATGTCTACTACAGTAAAATATTTTTGTTGCGGCTTTAAATCATTCAACAAGGTGTGTGGGTCTGGCACCGTAGGTGCTCTAGGTATTATTGCATTGTTTACAGCTTGTAAATCCTGTACCATCCGCCATTCCCCGTTTGCTTTTTTAACAGGAAATAGAGGGGTATTACATGGTGAATCAAGAGATTCTACCAGTACTCCTTCCTTGAGTAATGCTGCTATTATAGGCTTGATTCCTTGCTCCGCATCTTTCCTCAAGGGGTATTGTCTTTTTTGTGGTCTAAATGCTGATTTTGGTGTAATAGTAACTGGTCCTGCTGTTCGAATAAGTCCTACATCTGATTTGCCTGTTGACCAAAGAATCTGTGGTATATCACACAGGGCTTTTTCTTCTTCTTCTAATAAGAACGCTAATCAGCTGTCTTCACTAGTTTGTAAGTGTACAGCTGGATGTGTCTGCATTAGCCAATTCAATTTCTGTTTTTGTATTCCCAGTTCTGATAATTCAAAATCAGTTTGTTTTTCCCATCTTGTTACTTTTTCTCCTAAGTCTGCCCATTTCATATTCTTATTTTTCGTTAAGCTGACATGTGGTAGTCGATTAGATTTGTACAGTGTCATGAATTCCTGAGGTAATGAACAGCTTACCACACTGTTTCCCTCAGTATCCCAATACAAGGTTCGTAATATTAATCTGTTAGCAGGATTTTTGAATAATTCTTGCTCATATTCTTTATCAGGTCCTGGCATGCTACAGTAGTATAGAGTACAGTGTAACAAATGCTGTCGGTCAGTGTCAAGGGAGGGGGTCTTACTGATGGCTACATTCATCAGTTCCTCAGTTACTGCCCCTGGACCAGTCGTAACTAGGTCCTGGCTGTACTAGTAAAACGTCTCACCCTCCGGTCGCACCACGAAAGTATCCATTTGTCTTTGTGCCTCCATACCCTGCATAGTGGGAACTACCGCTATGCCAAATATCTGCATAAGATCTCTTCCCAGTAGGTTTACTGGACATTTTGCAGAAACTACGATTTTACTTTTCTGAGTCATACCTGAAACAGGGTCAGTTATTGCTATATCATGGGAGAGTGGCTCCCTATATAGCTGTCCGTTTGCTGCTTTTACTAATATATAATCAGGTGATTCGGAATATTCTGGTAACTTGGAGGGGTGTATCAAAGTCCGTGATGCTCCTTAGTCACACAGGAATTTTACTTCCCTCCCCTCCACCAGAAGTGTGACTTCTGGTTTTGTGTCTGCCAGATAGAGCTCCAAGCTCAGTAATGCCAAATCTAAAATTTCACTTTCTTCATCCTCTATATCTACTTGCACTTCCTCTATTCCTTCTACTATGTTTACATTTGTCCTTTGTTTGTTAGCCTTTTCCTGATGATTTCTGACTTCCATCACTATCATATAGTCAGTCCTCATCATCCTTGTTTTCTGTAGTCACCTTTATATTTAGCCTGCAATCCCTCGCTAAATGTCCTTTCTTTCCGCACTTAAAGCACTCACCTTTCTTTTTTCTCTCTTCAAAATCTTCTGACCGTTTGTCACATTGTCTGTTTCCCTGGGCATTTTTCTTACCCTTTTTACCGGACTGTACTACAAAACCTCAGCTCCGTCTTCAGCAGTGAAGACTTGTGTCTTCTTTTTCTTTTTACTATTAAAGTGTCTTTCAGCATGTCTAGCATATTCAAGTAAGGCTTGTAGCCTACTTGCTCGATGAGCTATCATATGCTTCGTAATGAAGCTACTGATAGGTGCAATGCAAACTTTCAAAAACGCTTTTTTTAGTTGCTGTTCATACGAGGTATCATGTGTCTGATTTTCAGGAATAGCCATACCACTATGGTTATTGAAACATTCCAATAATCTACCATAATACCCATCTACAGTTTCATTCTCTTGTTGTATGCATTGGTTAATGCAAGTCCAATCTGCTCTAGGTTTCCATTTTTCGGAAATTCGGTCTGTAAGACCTTTTACTCTGTTGTCTAGTTCTGCGTCACTATGTGGGAGTGGTTTAAGCTCTGCATTACAAGGATTCCAGATGCCACAAATCATGTGCCAGTCTGGACCCACAATTTGTCTAACTACCTTTTCTACTTCTTCCCCATTCAAGTGATAACTTAGTCTCATACCTTGTAAATCTTGTAAAAACTTTGTGTAATTGACTTTTGGATGGGGGATTCCCTCTGTAGCTTTCCGAATATCTTCCGGTGTCCATGGTCTGTATACTAGAAGAGTTGAGTCCTGCCCTTCCTGTCCTGCCTGAGGATTTGGTACCTCGATTAGTGGACAGATTTCTTCTTCATTTTCCTCTAGTGTGCTTTTCCCTACTTGATACAAGTCTGTGTCCCCAAGTATTTTACGTGTCCGGAACCTGGTTTCAATAGGATCTCTAACAAATGGTTTTAGTGTTCTTGTGACATCAGGATAACGTGGAGGTGGACCAGTTTGTCCACCTGCTTCATATTCTGATAAAGGCATCGGAGGAGGCGGGGAAGGAGGAGCCTTCGCTATTACCATATTATTATCCTCTTTATCTAAAAATAACGTCTTAGCATTTTTGGTTTTCTGTTCCCTTCAGTTTACTTCCTCAATCCACCTGTGTGCCTGAGGAATGCCTAATCGTTGTGTTTTTTTGCCTGACCTTCTGCGTCAGATTTAAGTTGTTTTAAGAGTTTAACTAATGAAATTTTATCCAATTTACCATTGAATCCGTATTTATTAACCCATTTTGTATAATACCTAACTTTATCAGCCCGTTGTAATTGCATAGATTTTGCGTCTTTAGTTAGGGCTGGATCTCGTGATGTTTTAGTGCACTGATTTCCCATACTAAAAGAAAATGTTACGTAACCCTTTTCAGCACGTGGTATTTCAGTTCCTTACACAGTTTATCTAGAATGACTGCCTACCTTATTCTGTTTCCCTGATCTCTGACAAAATATACAGTAATTTCCTTTTGTCCCTGATCTGTATAACAAATCTTCTGACAATAGTATTTACTGTAACCTAGTCCCTGATCTAAAACAGAAAAAAGGCAAATATCTTCCTACCTGAGCCACCTGAGTCGACCAGTTCGAGACCGCTCTTCGGCCGCAGATCAGAAAGTGGCCAGCCTCTCAAAACGACAATTCAGTCGGAGGTCTTTTATATTTCAAGAAGAACCGTTTCGGTAGCTTCTCCTGCGCAGTGTTCGACCACCGGTACACTCTGATCTGTAGCTATCCGAGGGTTTCCGATTCAAGAAGGACCAAACTGTTAAATAAAAATAAAGATAACAACACAGGAGGCTCAGATGCAAAAGTTTACTAGTGTACACCAGGAGGCAAAAAACGTACAAGTACAGAATTTTGTCTGACATGATGCAGGAAGTACAAAATATTTTATAGTGTTTACATTCAGGTTATGCCCACCTTACTGACGTGGTTAGTCACAGGGCATCTACATCACTTTTACTAACAGTATTCTATTCATAAAGATTGCTGATATTACATTTTTTAAAAAGCTTTCCCTTGGGAATAATATAGCCTTGCAAAGCACCTGGTCAGTTATAATGTCTTTCTGTAAATGTTACTCCTTCAAGGTTTCAGGCCTGCTTGAATACAATAGCTGGTTCAGTCTTGTAATACACTTCTTTGTTCTTCTTGCAACATTCTCCCAACAGCTGCATCTTATCTTGATAACATTTACAAGGCCAATTGTCCCAGAGGAAGGGGAAGAAGATTTTCAATGCTTTATACATTTAATTTCCTGACCCAGCAGATAATCATTAGTGAAAAACATAAGCTTGCTGAGCTGGCTACTGCCAGGGTCAGAGTTCAAATACACTGCAGTTCCAAAGCTTCAAGCAGTTACATGTAAAATCATTCTTATTGCCATATTAATAATAGAATAAAATGCATTATACACTATTTGCTTTTTAACTAGCACTTTATATATGCTCAAATACATATTTTTCTAACATGGAATGATATAACATGTTTGCTTAAGCTGTAATATAGGTTTCAATGACACCATCTGGTTCAAGCCAGGTAAGGTGTCTGCATTCTTTCATAGTATCCACTCATATTCCCTAATTTCAAGTCTATTGTTGATGTCACCTTTGCACAGATTAATATTCATTCTATCGATCATCATAAAAATAAAACTGTGGCCATTGCCATATTCATTTGTATGTTTAGCTAGTGAATTTGTGCAAACATTCCTTCTAGTGTCAGACCTATGTTCGATTATTCTATCTTTAAGCCTTCTTGTTGTTTGGCTTATATAGAAGGCTGTGCATAATTTACAAGTTGCAAGCTACACTATATGTGTAGTATTGCAAGTCGTAAAGCATCTAAACCTATATTCCTTCCCAGTAACTGGGTGAATGAAAACAGCATCTCTACTAATGACATCAGAACAGCAACAATTATGGCATGGTATAGTGCAGTTGGTGCTGATGTTATCGTTAATTGTCATACACGTGACTTTATAGCACAGTCTTTGTTTTAAATGAGGGCAGTTTCGGTATGAAAAGCTGAGGTCTTTACCAATAATAGGATTTAGTTCAGGTAGAGATCTTAAGATACACCGATTGTTAATTATCATCTTTCTTATATCAGTAGTATTCCTATTGTAAGTTGTAACATAATGTAACTTTTCATTTTTTTGTGCAGACATCCTGATTGCATTTAATTCCCCTACAGTACTTATTCCAAAATAGGGTCTAGCAACAAATGCCCTTAATTGTGTAACTTCTGCAATTTCACTATCAAGGCTATCTATATTATACCCCCTATTAAAAAAATATTTTTTTAATTCAGCAATTTGCTGTTGATATCTAGTCATTATTGTATTAAGACTATTTATCTTCATGTACTGTCCTTTAGTTATGCCCTTAAAAACATGTGGGGCATGCATGCTAGTGTGATGTAAAAATTTGTTTTTTTGCACAGATTTTCTGAAGACATTAGTCTCTAAATGAGTACCATTATAAATAATGGAAACATCCAAAAAATTAATGCACTTAGTTGAACATGTCATAGTAAATTTCAGAAAGGTTGTAAGCATCTAGCTCAATTTTCGTTCCTTGACATACGAAAAAGATGTCATCAACAAAACATTTAAAACAACTTACATTCTTTGAGTAATCTGTAGGTCCATCATAAATAAATTCCTGATCCCATTTGTCCAACACAAAATTACACATACGTATTGACAACAGGAGTACCCATTGCTACACCTGATGTCTGATGATAGATCTTATCATCAAATATAAAGTAATTATTTTCTAATACGATCTCTAACAATTCACATAAGGTCTCCACATATCTACCATTTTTTGACCATATTTATTATGAGACTCCATTATTGCATCCACACCATACTTGTTAGGTATCATGGTGAAAAGTGATTAGATATCTAGTACCACCATCCAAAACTCTTTACATTGATTATTCTGAAACCAATCAGGTAAGCATAACAAAAAAATCAGCAGTTTCCTTTATGTAACTTTGGACATGTTTCAAATAATCTGACAAATTATTTTGTAAATAGAAGGACAGTGGTTCTGTTATGCAACCCCACCCTGAGATGATAGGTCTCATGGGGGGCTCCTCCAGACATTTGTGAACTTTAGGTAGACCATATAATATAGGTATTTTGTGAGCGGGAAATGTAAAAAAGTTAATAAATCAACATCTATATCATTCATTAATTGCAGGTCAAAATTGTCATATTAATGTGTGAAATGCAATTATTTACATCCTTGCTAGTAACAATTTTAAAAGCATTGATGTCTGACAAAAAATACATACGTTCTCGAAATATTTAGTGATCTAAGTTGCACTTGAAGAGGGTCAGGAAAATCCTTTGCTTTACATGAATGCCAAGCTTGTTCCATAGAAAGGGTATAATCTGAAAGATGTATATATCACTCCAGCATGATTTATTATGTCAGAGGATAGGTTAACATCCTTGGAATGAGTAACTCTAGTTAAGTTTGTGTTAACAAAATGTAACATTTCCATCAGGGCCAGATTGGACCCTGCCCCCTAGGCCAGACACAGATGGACCCTTAGTAGTCTTTAGGAGATATACTACAGTGATAAGGCTTTCAGTCTTTCTGTATATGACTTGTTGTTTACACCATGTATCTTCATTGTGCAAAAATGCTGGGGTTGTTCCAGCTGTTGCAAATGTGTGGTGAGGTACATGCAAAAGAGTGCATTGTACTCCATTATTGGTTTCATGAGGGCTGAGAACAATGGAATTATAATGTCCTTTGATTTTCATGGCCTGCCCACTATGGACCCATGGTGGTCGAAGTTCTGATTACTGTCAACCTGAGTACCCAGATCACCTACCACTGGATCTACTCATAGGGATGTGCTGTCTATGGTGTAATTATCTTGAGAATTTGCTTTACAAATGGGAATAATTATGCTTTTGTGTTCATTTATTGTGTCTCCATGGTTGTAGCACCAATTATTTTTGTGCATTATACTTTCTGCAGTATATCAATGGCTTTCA
The DNA here is from genome assembly GCF_019279795.1 of Protopterus annectens. Lineage (NCBI taxonomy): Eukaryota > Metazoa > Chordata > Ceratodontiformes > Protopteridae > Protopterus > Protopterus annectens. Next base: position 1,282,218,250 of record NC_056745.1, read on the forward strand.
TGGATTCAATGATTGTCCATAATTTGCAGTAATCCACAACATTGGTCAGACAAAGGCTGTGCAAGTTTGCCTTGACTTCTGAGAATTAAATACTGAAAAGGAAAGGTCCCAGTATAGAACACTGTAGTATGGCTCTGGTCACTGGCACTTGCTTTTGGTTTTGATTCACACACTTAGACAGTGCATGCCCTAGTCAGTGATCTGTTTGGCAACTCACTTGATGATGTAATTGTTTATATCCATTTGAGATAGTTTCTCTGTAAAACCTGAAATTGGATTTGTGTCAAACGCCTTGTCCAGAGCAAGCTAGGTGGGATGCACAATCTTTCCATCATCCATGCCCTTGGTGACCTTCTTGAAGTACTCAAACAGATTTAACAGACATTATGTAGCCTTAATGAATCAAAAATGGGTTGGGTACATAGTCAGGAGATTACCTGTGTCCATTTTGATAAGGTTAATGTTGATTCTTTTGATTGCGTTACAGATGAGGTGAGTCAAGCTTACAGGTCTATAATTTCCTGGGTCAGGTGATGGTCCCCCATTGCTCAGATGGATGACTGTTGCTGTACACCCTTCTGCCAGAACATAGCCTGTCTGGAGGCTTTGGTTAAGTAGAGATCCAACTGTATCTGTTAGGTCATATTGAAAGGCAACCTTGGATGTTGTCAGGGTTCATTGATGCATGTTTTTAGCCTCTGAGAGCACACAGATGAACTGCTTTCTTGAGAAAATAAGCTGAGTAATATTTGTTTGCATACTTTGGGTGATGGCCAATGTGGACACAGAGATGAAGTTTGATTGAAATCTGTCAGCTACCAGATTGTATATTTCTTACTGTTTACTATGGGTCTTGCAGTCCACAAACAGCTCTGTGCTTAGTTGTACATTCCCCTTAACAATTTGTACTTATTTATCAAATGTTTCTGATTATACCTCCAAATACAACCCTGGGTGTGTATCACATGCCACACAGTGGAGCTGTTTACACAGTCATACAACTCTTCCTATGTCATGTAATTACATAAAATGCACATCATATGGCTAAATATATTTGATTGGAAAGCTGTATTTGAGGGTCCTGATACCATATATGGACATATTACAAATAAAGTAGATGTGGCTCATGCAGAGCAGTTAATGACACAAATGCTGAATGACACACATGTGTCTGTGGACCACCTCAGTAATCCTTGTGAAAAGGAAAACAATTGTACATGCAATGAATTCATCAAGGTTGCAAAACAATTGTACATGCAATGAATTCACCAAGGTTGCAATTCATTCTGAACTATTTATATGTTTGTGTATATAAAAACATTACAACATGTGGATGAAACAATATGTTTTGTGCCCACGTAATCAGTATGATGTATTTATGTATGTCACAGAGCATTTAATGATGGTAGGTATACACATGTGCACCTGTGATATACTTCAACTGTCACTACAAAAACACATGCCTTAGCAAGGCAACAATATACATAGCATCACCCCATGCCAACAGCTCTCAGGAGCATATTGCTACAGCTATTATGGAAGGAACATGTAATCAAATGTCAGCTGTGGCCATCAATACATTACCTCAAATCACAGATTGGAAAACACTGTTGTAGGGATACCATGCATCCACATTTCAACATAGCACATGTGGATGACAGCAACATTGACATACGCTATGTTCATAGGGTCACAAGACATTACTAGGCTAATGGCCAACATCAGATAAACTTCTAGCCATTATTATGGCATTTAAATAAAATTTCAATAGCTGTATGATGGATGACAGTAAGGGTATGTGCATATGTGCACATGTGTTTGATTTATTGCATACTGCCTCAGTCCATATGTGACCTGTGCACAACTTCTGACAGAATTAGCAATTAAAGTAAACAAGAAAGAGCAATCACCACAACTAAAATAAAAACAAAAATATTTAATATAGTCCAAAAATATCCAAAACTACAAAGGGTAAGAGCTTTCACAGTCCACAGACTGCTTCTTCAGACCTAATAACAAGTGCTTAGCCTACCTCAGTTTAAAAGCCTAAATAACCAATCAGCTAACTTCAGACATAATTACCTTAATTAGTGCATAAACAACATCCTGGGTCTATATTAAAAGAACAAAAAGACTAAACATCGAATGGCCTAAAGGCTGAAAATGCCAGACCTCAAGCTCGCTATCCCCACTAAATATATATATATATATATATATATATATATATATATATATATATATATATATATATATATATATATATACCAACTCCAAGATTGCACTACAGTGAGTAAAGGGCAAATATTCCAATCTTCGCTGTACTTCAATCTCACAAAAAGCACTTCGAGGTCTGGCATTTTCGGCCTTTAGGCCGTTCAATGTTTAGTTTTTTCATTCTTCTAATGTAGACCCCAACGTCATATACAGTAACAGCAAAGCAAATGCAGAAATACTAATAAGAAAAACATTATTTATATAAAACAAATAAAAATGTAATTAAATTTGGAAGTGGTTGTGCCTTCAAAACAGGTTTTAGTGAAACACGCTTATTAGTGCTAGGATATCTATCTGCATTTAGATAAATAATCCAGTTTTGTTCTCTCATCTGGAAGGAATCTTTGAGATGATGCTATCTTTCAGTCTTTTGCAGAAAGGATGTTATGTGGACAAAGGGAAAAAGGGGGTGTTAGATTCATGGTGCTATGTTTAAGGTCCTCCTGAATGGGAGTCAAATGAAAGGAGATTCAAAAGATTGTGCAATGAGCATAATATACCACCGAACACACATACAACAGTTGGCTGAGGTCATATCTGAACATTAAACCTGCATAGGTATAGAAGCTGGATTCTATACAATGTAAGACTTGCACATCCCCATCTGTCTGACTTTAACAGTGTCACAGTGCAGCTGAGAAGATGTTTGGAGGAGTGTCTGACATAGATGTGGAGCCACACCTCAGTGTAAAATTGTCTCAAAAATACCATTTGATTGATCATACACACTGAAGTTAACAGCTGTGAGATTCGAACCCCTAATTATCTAGTTACAGATGCTGGAGAGCACAATACTTAACATTAGAACCACATCAAAGGTTTCACTTAAATTGAGTCAGAGTGCACTAGAGGATGACATAATTAGTGTCTGTTGAGAAGAAGATGTTAGTAGGAGTATCTCACAAGCTGCTCTAAAATGGTAACCCCAGTGGTAGCTAACTGACCACAAACACACATATACACAAATTGACTATAGTGAGATTAGAACCCCTACCTACAGGGCACAGTACTTAACACAAGCACCACAACACATGTTTGACTTGTATTGCATCAGACAGCATTTTGTATTAGATGACATCATTGGTATGTGTTGAGAAGATGTCAGTAGGAGTGTCTCACACGCTACGCTGAAATTGTCTCCACAATGACAGCTAACTGAACATGAACACAAACAAGGTGAATGCAGTGAGAGTAGAACCCCAATAAATATCAAATATATTATCACGCTAAGAAATTATGACAGATTCATCTAGAATCAAACCTTTGAAGTTGCTGTAACAAACAAAAAATCAGCCTTGTGATTTATGTCAACACTTCACATAGGCATTTGCATTTTAATACATTCAACTTTCTAAATAACTGTCAGATTAAATGTTTCAAAGTACTGCCTTTACTCTGCTTTAACTCTGTGTTCCTTTAGCACAGTGAGTTTAAGCAGCATTGCATGGAGATAACCGAACTAGTGTGACTGATGGCAGAAATGTACCAGTTTTTGCCATAGGACATGAAGAGCCATTCACTGTCATTCAGCATTGGTGCACAATGCCAAACTCCATGCAAATGAGACGACAAAAAGTGAAAGTTTATTGGGGGGATTTCTGCCATGTGTGTAGTGTGTGATTCTATTTTTTGACCAGATTAAAGGTGTAAAAATGGGATAGATAGGAAAGTGAAAAAATGGGAGGCAAGTAAGGGGATGAAAACAGGAGAAGCAATATAGGAATCTCCAGGAGGGAATTATGAAAGAACTATAGCTATCTACTTCTTCAACAGTGTAATGTGAACATGTATATAAAATTGGATGAATTTGGACTGTCAGAACAACACAGACGGGTGGCAACAATGCAATCATGTTGTATAGCCAATTGGACTAAATCAAGTGGGTCAAGAAGACACGTGTGAAGTGAAGAGTTTCATGTGGGGCAGGTTTTCTTTTTTTGTAGGACAGGTGCCCATTTTTTTTTTATTTCAAGAAGAGACAAATCTTGGGGAAGTGACATGGAATGTCAGGGTCAGGTAGGTAGGGTAAGTGAGGAAGAAGTTGCAGAAAAGCAGGACAAACTAGACAGACACAAAGATGGTGAGGAACACAAAAGGTTGGGGGACACCATGATTGGAGATAGAATAGAAGATCAGAAGCATATGCCCATCAAGCATGGAGACAGTGAGAATCTAATCCTCACCCTCAGAACTGTCATCACTGTCTCCTTCCTTGTCTTCCTGTTAGAATGCTTGTTTGGGTTTCTTCTGCATTCTCCCAACCAACTTCTCCAGATGGTTGAGGCATGCACAAATGCTACTTTCAAAGACATTATGTATCATGCCTGGCAGCTCCTGGTGGGTGACATAATCTCCACCTGCAACAATATTCCTGGAGGGTACTAATGCTCCAGCTCCCAGATCAATGCTACCTGATGTGGAGGTCCCACATAGTACAGGGGCTGTAGAGGCAGTACTGGCACATTGTGCTCCAGATGTGTGGGGTATTGATGCAGCAGCCAGTGGAGGGTTGGCAGGCTGAGCAACAGCTTTTTGCCTACCTCCCTGTGCTGAAAATCATTTTGTTTGTTTCCTAAAAATTATGACATCAAAACAATGTGATCACACATACAAAAAATAAAAAGAGAGATAAGGGTTAGGCTAAGAGGAAAAACAAATCATTAGGACCATTATATGTCAAATACAATAATTTAGTACAATAAAACTATATTTTACTTTTATGTTAGCTATATTTTTTTCAAAATCAAAAATAGAACTGAGAATTGTACTAATTAATCCTTGCAATATGCATTTATTGCATATATGGTTTTAGAGATAATATAGATTAAGTTACAAACATTTATACCAGTTTTGATGAAATTAATATTACATATTTTTATTAGAAAGTGTTACTTGTGAGATTTGAACCATCCAGATATGAATGCACTGTTCCACTTGCCTTCTACAATTACCTTGAGTAACAGAACAAAGCATGCATCCTTACATTTACAGTTAAGACTTGCCTGCTTAAGTTGATAGTAATGTATGGATGAGCAATATTTTCAATAAAATCATGTTAATTTCAGCTGCATACATACCCCTTGCCTCTGTGAGTCTTTTCTAGTGATCAGCATGCACCTTCCTATTCACTGAATTCTCCTGAGCAGTTGAAAAATAAAGGAGAGAAAAAGAGAAGAGGAGTATGCATACTAGTCTTGGCTATCTCCAGCTTTCTATAAAAGTTAAAGTTGCTTTATCTGTATACTTACACAAATGTGGGGTGTCGGGTCATTGTAATGATGCCTGAATCGCTCCCCAATTCATGGAATGCCAGTCACACTGGAGACAGCCTTGGCCAGATTGTTACAAGTCTCAGCCTTATACTGAGACACTGTATAGTTCCCCTGCAGCAGCCTATGGCTGAAGCACTTTACGAAGAGCACAATAAATATTCTTGACTCCTCCATACCCTATCTTTGAGCCCTAAATTGGTCACCTTCCTTTATAGCTCCTGTCATGTCTGCACAGGCCATCCAACAACAGTTAAAGTGTTTTCTTGCCAATTCGTGATATTGCATTTTACTGCCAGTGTGCAAACTTGCACAATGATGCCAACTGCATTTGGATGATGGTGCACAGGGAGCAACATTGCCAAACAGAAAGGAAGGCAGTTTTTTAAATAGGAAGGATAATGTAACATTTGGCATTAACTTATAGCATGTCTGCTGCTTTACCTGACAAATGTGTCCAGTGGTCAACACTGACATGTTAAATGATTTGACATTTAAGACCTGATTTTGGGGAATCAATTTTATGACTTGACACATATTTTGTGAGGCCTTACATACTGATAAAAGTAATTTGTACAATGCTGGTTTTAAACTTATGTAAAATAAAGAATAAATACATTTCTACATTGGTGTTTTTTTTTCTTACTATCACAGAAGAAGTGTTTGACAAACATGTTCATTAATAATAAATACACATTAAAGAGTGAGTGATGCTACACTTCAATTAACCATGTATGTGTGTAACCTGACAAGGTCCTGGTTTATGCATTCTCTTGCGTGATGCACAAGTAATGTGTGACTATTTACTGGAAATGTTATACTTGTATTACTTTCAGAGTAGATTTTTGAGTTCTGGGTCAGACCACACAATATATCCTGCTTTACAGCTGTAGTTATGTTGTGTGAGTTGTGTAGATGACTGTCAGTAAAGTTTGAAGTCCATCCCAGGTCAAAAAAAATTGTTAATTACAGAACCATAAATGAACTGATACCCACAATTACACATATAATATATATGATATCATGCGTATGCTCAATCCACCTGCTATACATAGTTACTTTTACGCATGATTATTTTATATTGTTAATTTTTACATACATTACACTGGAACATCATTAATAAAAAATTGGAGTGCTTTAGATTTGAACCCTGGCTCATCTGTGTTGTGGTCATGAGCTTATACCTGGTGCCAAAGGGAAAGCTGGGAAGTAGGTATATTTTTTCAGTCAGTACTGTCCAGAGTGCTGATGGTGACACAATGACACTTAGCATGTTTGCAAGAATGAAGGTAAACCAAGCAATGATATATCTTTTTGAAATTAACAATGTTTCTTTTTTGTCTCAGCAGTAAACTGTTTGTGTTCAGATGAGCAACATGCAAACAAGACAGGCAAATGTGAAAATACATTTAAAAATGGTCAGTATCATTTATCATCAAAAATATAAGGTGGGACTTGAACCAGGGTCTACCTATCTTATAAGGTGTGCTAGACACACAAAGTTGATTAACTGGTATAATTTATGCTGTCCATATCATCCAAGCTGCTGACCACCATGCAATGACACTAAGCAGGATTGCACTTAAGGCAACTGTCATTAAATTTAAAATACTTACGTGTTTCACCATGTGTGTGCGCTAAGGTGTGCAGTGCACTGATATTAATTAAAAAAAAATTAACATGTTAAAGAATTTTACACAGCTCTAGATTTAAACTATCATACTAATGAAACTACAAAACACAGTAGGAGAGTGTTATCTCTCCCTGTCACAGAAACTACTTTGCAGCAGAAAAGCAAATTATGTGCATACAAGCAATTCCCATTTTCTGTACAGCACTAAGACTTGTACATTCTCCATTGGTTGTGCAAGTATGGCTCACATATTTAGTGAAAAGAGTGACCACACAACCATTTATGAATGTCTTTGCACAAATGTAGCTCTGTCTTCTTTTCAGTGTTCATTCTTCACTTTTCTCTGCTATCTTAGACATGCATTCTTTAGTGTATTTTGTATGATTTGCCTTTAAGTGTATGATAAAAAGTACATGACAGAGAAAAACATTTATTAGCACAGGTAGGGAAGTTTGTCTACTGTTGAACAGACATGAAACATGTGTGCTGCTTAGTTCCATTTAAAAGCTTATTAAAGTTATTTCTACACTTTGTTAAATGTATCCTCAGTGACATACCAACTACAGGGAAGGTATTCTCTCCCACTAATCATTCACAGTTGCAAGCCATTAGCAAATAACAGTGTTGTAGAGCCTACTCTATGTTTACATCTGATGCAAGAAGTCAAAGGTTTAGTATTCAGCAAGTTTAGTGAGTTCACAGCTTATTTGCACTTTCTCTGTGCTCAGAAGCCTGAATCTATACTATAAAAATGTAACCATGTAACTAGGAAAGTTGAATGTGAGGAGACTTTGTGTATTTTGACAAAAAAAAAGATGGCTATTCTTTTAAAGGTGATTTATCTGCCGAGAAAGCATCACATTTTGCTAAAGTATACTTGTATTATTCAAGTACATTCCAGATTTTGTAACATGTTGCAAACCAATTCATATATCCAGGAGAAAATGGAACTTTTATCAGTATGTACTTCTTATATTTCACTGTTGGCATAGGTATTTGTATTTCTCAGAGAGGTTATTAACTTTCATCACAAGTACTTTTGTTAAAACTGTATTTTACAATCTTCTATGTTATTGGAAAAAAATGTAATGTACACCTCACTGACACAGGTGTTATGCTTTTGAAATGGCCCAGTGCCACCTCCAGTCGAGTGGTGGGCACAGTGTCAGGTGACTCGCAATCATAAATTGACTTTAATGTTGTAAATGTGTATACATTCTGATAACTGTGTTGAAAGCATATATACAAATTTAATTCTGTGGTATTCTTTGGTTTTAACAAGCTTTCATTTGTTTGTTTTGTGCATGGAGGAGCCACCTACCATTTATGTGTTCCAAGAACAAAAGTGAGTTTCAAGTGCCTTTCTCTTGAAAATGTGTTGGCATCCTGGTATTTCACTGGGAAACATAGTGCATGACTTAAGTGATATTCCTTGGTTTGGACAAACCTTGGTTTGTGTGTGAGGGTGAGGTGGGACAACCACATTATCTTCAGTTTTTATAACTGAAAAGTGTGTTTCCAGTGCTTACTGTTGACAAATGTGTACTTAAGCAAGAGTTCAGTTAGGTGATATATATGTGTTGTATCCTTCTCTGTTTTATGTCACATAGGATTATGGCAGCCAAGTTTACTAATCTATGTGAATCCCCTTTCACTGACTTTGAAAATTAAGTGATAATCCAGGCATTCAGGCACCATGGCACCCTTCTGTTTGAGACAGGATGTGGGTATATGGTTGTCAGAAGGCAGATTTGGAAACATTTAGTAAATGATGCCAATGCAGTAGGGTGTTGTGGTAGGAATTATGATCAGCTGCATCAGTGGGCCACTGATATCATTTCATCAGCCCAGGGAAAAGCAGCTAAAGTTGCTCAAAAACAGCTGGCTACATGGTGTGTGTGTGGGGGGGGGGGGCTGCTACTGAGCCCCCACTGACACCAAATGAAGAGTTCCTATCCACTGTCAGTGATCCAGACAGCTCAATGGAAACTATTCACCAACATGTGATTAATGATGGTGTTGATGTGTCTGGGAGGCCAACTGTGTCTTATGAGCAGTCTCCAGGTAAGCTTACATATGGCAAATTTTAGATTAGCTTGTACAGTAAAATATATAATTTGAGTAATACTTCCTGGTGAAATTTTATTTTCTGTACCTGTTGATAAGTCAATAGACTTACACAACACAGTTGTTCATTACACATGGGCTATGGCTGTATGTGTCAGCCAAGTTTCTGTTATAGCTATTTTTTATAGGACATATAGGCAATTGTGTATTCACTGTCCCCCTGTGTTATTCCCATTGTGATGAATAATTGCCATCCATTCCTTGCTTCATTTCTTCGAGTACCACCCTCCCTATAAAGTGTGGAGTCATTTGTACATGATAAGCATTTTTTTGGCTTATTGATAACCATTTTTCAGATATATACATTTATATGAATGTGTGAGGTGGGTGCAGTGACTGTCTCTCTATTGCTGTACCATTTGCAATAGTGGGACCAGTATTACTTTGTTATCATACAAATTATTCTAATATTAATGCAGTAGTAATTTAATTCCTCTGTTTATTACTTATCATCATGTGATCCTAACAGTGGAAGTTTAGGACTCCTACCATCTGATGTTGGAGTATCAGTAGACTCTGGTGATGATGATATCCAAACAGACACACAGTCGGGAGTGCAGAGGTTGAATCTGAAACTGAGGTTGAGATTCAGCCATGCCTTGGATTTCCGTCAGACACAGTCAGAATGCCTATGCATATCTATTCCACTGAGCTGTCAGATATTGGACAGGTGGAGGGTAACACACTGGATCAGGGTAATGTTGTTACTTCAGCTTCAGTGCTGGCTGACTCAGGCTGTAATCAAAGTGTGGGTGAGGTGTCACACAGGAGGCTTGGTAGGGGTGCTTGTAGGAGGTCTGCTGTCCATCCTCCACCTGATCCTGGTGTATCATTACATGCCACTCTTTGTATATTTAGGGCCATCACAGAGGCACAGGCATATTCTACTAGTGCCTCTGAGGACATGCTTAGGGTTGCAGATGTGGTAGAGGTCGATGTGCATGACTGCCTCTGCCATATGGCCGATTCAATGGATTGGATGAATGACATGATGGAACAGGCAGTGTCTGTAATGGAACATCTGCTGGGAGGGGAACAGCACCCACATGGATGTAGGTCAACATTATCATTTGCTGTTATCCAACATGGTCATGCTCAATCCCGCTCCTGTGGTGGCACAATTTTTACTGCTCCATCAGTGGTTGAGGTGTCCACAACCAGATGTGGTTGGCCACACAGTCATGGTCCTGGGCATAGTTGTGAAGACAGCTTGTCCAGCAAACATCAGTCACATTCCGGTAGTAACAGCACATCTGACCATGGGCATGAACATCCCAGTGTAACTCATGACAGAGCCATTTCTTCTGGTTGTGGATGATGATGATAAACTGTTGCCTCCATCATCCATGGCTTCCACATGTCTGCCATACCAGGATGTTGGGCTAGCACAGAGCTTGGCTGTGTTCTTGTAGACACTCACACAAACATTTCACCTCAGTGCCCATACAGCCACACACACATAACAGGTATATGAGTCATTTGTGAGGCTTGCAGCTTTTTCTGTCTCATTGACCATTTGATAATTAGCTACATTTTTGCCTGCCTGTCTTTCTTATTTAAACACACTCACTACTTTTGTGTCAGGCTTGGCCTCCTGCCCCACACCCCCCACCAAACAACACCCTCTGCAAATGATGAAATGTTTGTGTGAGGCAATGTTATAACTGTCTCATGTACACGGACAACCCTCTCCTACTCCAAACAGGTTCAAATATATGTGAGAGATGCAACTATTTAGCCAAACTGGAGGCTGAGCTCTCTCATCTCAAAACTGGTGTAACCAGTGAGGAGGAGAAGGTAACCTCACACAACACAATTCCAGTATCACATAGTCCCACCACATCAGCGAACCAAACACATAAATACACAAAAACATACTCGGAGGCTCTAAATAAAAATCTACCTAAGCAACAGAGACCTCCAAAGCAGACATCCAAGCAAACTCTACCTCAAAACAAAACACGCACAACACATAGCCCACAAAGTCAGTGTGCCAAGCAGCCACAGCCCTTAAGGCTGAATAACACACCTGATACTCTTGTAATAGGTGACTCTATTGTCAGACACACTGACGTCCCGCTCACCAGGCTGAATAAAGAGAAGGTCATGGTGAGCTGCCTGTCGGGTGCTAGGATCCGCCACATAAAGCAAGCACTCAGGTCACGCCAAAGCAAATACAAATATGACTCAGTCATTGTACATGCTGGTGTGAATGACCTGAGACGTACCTCCCTGGACTACATGAAAAGAGACATAGAGGAGCTCTCTGATCATGTAGCCCAGGCTGGTATGACCCTGACCTTGAGCAGTATCTTACCCTCACCTAGAATGATGCCACATTACAAAGACAAAATTATCGATTTTAACAATTGGCTAAAATTTTGGTGTCATTCAAAGGGGATCCAGTGTCTGTCAGCCTGGGATGACATGCTCGACAAGCCACGTTGCTTCGCTAGGGACGGCTTAGACCTGTCACCACTGGGCTTTCGGATATTGGCAAAGGCTCTTGCCACCCCCATAGTGCCTTTTTTAGGCAAGGCTCAAAAGTCAAACCCACCCCCATAGACAGCACAAGGAACAAGAAACTAAGGGTAATGCTGCTTAATGCCAGAAGTCTTAACCTCAAGATGCACGCACTCGAAGCTCTCCTCAGTATGGAGAACATTGATATCTGTGCAGTGACAGAACCCTGGTTCAAGGCTCCAGAGAGCACCCCAGCACTACCAGGCTATACCTCATATCAAGCTTTTCGGCCCCAAAACCCGGACCGAACCACAAAAGGAGGGGGAGTTTCCATATTTATCAAGGATATCCACACCTCCAGGTTAGTGGCATTGCACGAAGTATCGGAGACCATCCATGTGCAACTAACAGTGGGCAAGACTGCTTTTCAGTATATAGCATCCTACAGACCACCCTCTCAAAGTCAAGAATCCCACTCGGCTTTCCTGAAAACATTGGAGAACATGAAGATCTCTCCGAACACCATTATATTGGGTGACTTCAACTACCCAAACATTGACTGGGAGCACTACTCAAGCCCCAGCACCTTAGCCCAAAGGTTCCTGGAAATTATAAACTCAAATGCTATGAAACAACTAGTCACCACTCCCACAAGAGGGGACAACATACTAGACCTGATCATTACCAACATGGGGACTCTATGCTCCACACCAGAAGTATATCCCTTATTGGTAAGATCAGACCATAAATTAATTTCACTGGATGTCCACATCCTGACCCCACCCCCAGCCTAGAAAACCACAGCGAAAAACTTCTCAAAAGCGAACTTCTCACTTCTCAAAACCGAAGTGGAATCCTTCAAGGCCCCAGGGCCAGTGGAAACTACGGCCCAAACTGCAGAATCCTATATAAACGCATTCTACGGACATCTCCAGGAATGCATGGATCATGCTATCCCAAACAAAACCAAGACCCAATCATCCAAAGGCAGGCGTCCAGTCTGGTGGACCCCTGCCATAAATAAACTGTACAACAGAAGGAGGAAGCTACTACATGATAGAGCAAAATCCCTAATAGGGAAGGCATCTCTGATCAGTACTAGCAAAAATTACGATCCCTCATAAAATCCTCCAAGGCCAGCTTCGAGAGAAAAATTGCACAGAACACCAAAGACAATCATAAGGCTTTTTTCAGTTATGTTAGGAACCTGGGATGCAACTCCCAGACTTGTTCTGAGTTGATTCTAAACGACAAAAAATACACTGAACCCACAGACATCGCCAATATTCTGGCAGACAGGTTCAGTGCAAACTTCTCCACCCCCTCCCCCCCAAAAAAGCAAGTATCTATCCCAGCAGAGGGCTGCTTCCTAAACATCTCTGATGCTCAGGTGAAGGCTGCCCTCTCCAAAGCAAAAAACACTGCTTCCATGGGACCAAATGGCTTCCCAGGTTGCATCCTACATGAACTCCAAGAGGAACTAATCCTTCAAATAAAACAGCTATACAATCTCAGCCTCACTAATGGATATGTGCCCACAGAATGGCATACAGCAACAGTGGTCCCACTCCACAAAGGTGGAGCCTCTACGGACCCTGGAAACTATCGCCCCATAAGCCTGACTAGCTTAGTCTGCAAGGCTATGGAGAGGATCATCATGGAGCTCATAAACAAAGACATTGGGGACCTACAGACACTAGATCCTACCCAGTTCGGCTTTGTCAAGGGCAGATCCTGCCTTTTGAATCTGGTTGACTTCTTCGAAACAGTCACCAAAGCCATAGATGAAGGAAGGTAGTCCACACAGCCTATCTGGACCTTGCAAAGGCATTTGACACAATACCCCACTCGGGCATCATAGATAAGCTATCCAGCTTAAATATAAACCCCTATGTCACAAGATGGGTCGCAAACTGGCTCAAAGACAGAACCCACAGAGTGAGAGTTGCTGGAGCCATGTCAGACTCGAAACCGGTCACAAGTGGCGTCCCACAGGGTTCTGTCCTGGGACCACTCTTGTTCGGTATATACTTTTCCAAGGTACAGGCAAACGTGGGAGGACTATGGCTCACCAAGTTCGCAGACGACTGCAAACTGGGCGCCATAATCGACTCTCCAGCTGACACAAACATCCTTCAAAAAGGTCTCACAGAGACAGATAACTGGAGCCAGCACCATGGTTTAAAGCTAAATGCCAAAAAATGTATAGTCATACCCTTTGGCAAAAACAATGTGCCCACAAATTACCACATAGGCAGAAACCTATTAAGTACAGAGAAAGTTATTAGGGACCTGGGGACCCAAGTTGATAGCAATCTCTCCTTTGACAACCACATTGCCAAAGTGGTTAGAAAGACCTTCTACATAGCCCACCTCATCATGAAATGATTCACATCTAGATCAAGAGAGGTAATCGTGCCCCTTTATTCATCCCTCATCAGGCCCATCATAGAATACAATGCCCCTTTTGGGATGTACCTTACCCGACACCTGCAGCAATTAGAAAGACCCCAAAAGTATCTCACTAAGAGGATCAAGGGTCTCAAACAGATGCCATATGCTGCTCAGTTAAAAAACTCCAGCTCTACTCAGTTGCATACCGCCTATTTTGAGGTGATCTATGCCTGACATACAAAGCTATGTCAAATCCAGAATTAATGGACATGCTCCACCTTAGTAAATCTAAATCCCTTAGAGCCACACGCTCGAGGAACTTGAACCTCAGCACAGAAATAAATAGAACTTGCTGGAGGGACAGGTTCATAACCCAGAGGCTCCCTTCGCTCTGGAATAGAATTCCAGTTCATGTGAGGCAGAGCACCTCACTGAATCTCTTCAAGAAGAATCTCGATAGGTGGATGGGGGATCGTAGGTTTGTCCCAGGGATTACTCCCGTGTCACTATTAGACAGAGGCACAGTAAACTAAACCTTAAAAAGGGCACAGTATACTCAAATCAAGGGGTGGCGTAAGCCATACAGAATCGGGCTAGGCTTATAATTGCCCCAGGGCAGATACCCTAGTATGAACCTATGAACCTATGATAACTGTCCTATCTACTTGTTTATATAATTTGGATTCAGGGATACATTTGTTTTCTTCCTGATGCACAGGGTGCATAGCTGACTGAGTACTTAGTATATATGTATTGGTTATGCTATTTTGAAAATTGTACTGATTTTTTACATGTATTTGTATTGTGTGAGGATACATGAGGCCTATTAGTTAATAAAGAGCAAACTTCTATTGACATAAGACAGTTCGGCCATATATTGATGTCATTGCTGCAAAACTCACATGTTCTGCATAAGTGCATTTGCAAGTAACAGTGTGCAAGGGTCAGCCATTCATTTGTGTTCTTACCAATTTATTTTCCTGTTTCAGGTTCAACACTTATTCTGATAGTCCTGCAATCACAACTGTTTTAATTTGGGCCTGACTCTGTGTGATGCTGGCAGTACTCGGCCATTACATGTGTAAGTAAAGTTTGTGAGTGTTGACCGGAATCAATTTTACTGTATGTATGTGCATAGGATGAAAATTGTACCCCTTAGGTGTTGAGCATATGTGCTATCCATTGCCTATTGGCCAGGGTGAGGGCATGTTGTGCGCACCTACTTCAACCTACACCCACAGCAGATGGTGGTTCCTGCTCTGAGTCCTCACTTGTATGTGGTTGTGGTGACCATACTAGTGGTGGTGGAATGTGTGTTCCTGTTGAAGCTGTTTTCTTAGGATAATATTGTGTAGGGTAGCACAGATAGTGAATATTTCAGCACAAGTACTGGGATCATACTGCAGGGCCCTCCAATGTATCTCAGTACCTGAACCGTGACTTCAGCAGCCCAAACACATGCCCTATGATATTTCTTGTTTGAGCATGTGCCTCATTATAGCATTCTTCTGTGGGTTTGTGTGAATTTCTGATGGGCATAATCAGCCATGGTTTGAGTGCATACCTTGTATCTCACAGTAAATGACATTGTGGGGTATCTCTCCTGGAAAACCTCTATTAGAGCTGAGAGTTGTGCCAGATATGGGAGCTGTGGTAACTGCTAGGTTGCCGGCATACAAATTCAGGATGATTCCCTTAGCGTCACACATGACTTGGCAATAGATGAATTGGAAGCCCTTTCTGTTTATGTAGATCCTTCCCTGTTCACCAGGTGGTGCTTTGATCTCAATGTGCTTGCAGTCTATGGCAACCAAGACTTCAAGGAAGTGTGCTATTCAGTAGAAATCCTGCATAGTTGAAGCTCTGTCCTTGGGTTTATGGGGAAATATAAGTAGTCTCTGGCATGCTGTAGCATACCATTCAGGAACTGATATAGGATCCTGGATGCTGATACCTGTGACAACCCCCATTATGTCCCCTTTTGGTCTCTGGAAGGTTCCTGTAGCTAATATTCTAAGGGAACAGCAACAGCAGCCCCTAACATTCTTTCCATGTAGAGTAGTTTCCAATACTTGTGGTTGTATTCCAATAGTGTTTGGAATTTGAGGCCAAAGCCTGCACTAAGTCTGCACAATTGCTTTATAGCTTATTGAATACTCCTCCATCTTGGATTGGTTGATTTGCATAGAATTCAGCTGCTTATGCGGTAATTAGCATGCCACAGTGTTTCATGTAATAACTATGAATACTACACTAATAATCCATTTATATCAACAGTGATGTTATTTGTCTCCTTTAAAAAAATAATTCCTGGTTATTAATTTACTGAAATTATTTATGATGAAAAAGTAAAAATATGATTTTTTACCTCATTCAGTTATGTAAATTGTAAAATTATTAAGAAAAAAATCCTTGACTTTTGCTCAAATTAAAGAATAATTCACTATGCATTTACAAAGGCAATCTACTGATCAGAATTTAAAAGATATCATGTATACAATGAAATTATTAACCTCCAGATCTACACATAACAGTTTCGTATAGTATACATGTACAAACATCACAGCAAGGTATAATTAACAGAAAATGAATACAATTACTGAAAAATATGTGATGGATTATGTCTATAACCAAGTACTAAACATTGAAAGTCTGAGTATACTATGACCTAGTATTACAACTGGATGCAAAGCAAATCCCACATTTTTTATATATATTTAGATAATTACATTACTACACTGTTTGTCATTAAACAATGACCTGACTCAATGCAATGAAAGTCGTACAGAAATTGGCTATTTCTAGCAACTTAAATTGTACCCAAAAATCAGGCATTATCTCAATCAGCCATCTTAACTTGCTGAGATAGCTGATTCGTGCTGATCTCTACAATGTACATGAAGAAATAATGTACTATTATTGCTGTGTTTTCAATTTCTAGGAAGTACTGCTGCTGTGGATTACAGTACTACTGAATTACACTTTTTGATGATTATAATGCTGCTTGTGGTGTGTCACTGAGTGTTTGTGCAAACTGGAGTATAATAGTTGCCATCACCAGACGCAGGCTAGGGAGCAGTTGCACACTAATATTTAACAAAGTCAACTTAATGTTTCTCAGCAGGCAGTCAGTTTACTCTTCAGTGGTGCAGGAAAAACAGCCTAAATACTAAAGTCCTAAACAAAACAGAAGTCTATATGTCATAGACTTTGAAATATTTAACATGCATATTATGAGTAAAATTAAAAACTAAAATATCTGCTTGGAGAAAGAGGGTTCGTAATCACATTTATTTTTGTGTGTGCTTCATTTGTTTCCCAAGTTAGCATCAGATAAAGTGAACAGTTTTTAAAAACTGAGCTGATAGAATGCAACATACACACATGATATATATTTTGTTATAATTCTACACAGACTGTATTCATCCTAATTCTTAAAACCAAGTTAGGGGTAGTAGCAACAGTCAACTACCTCCAATCCCATGTATGTCATAAGTGTATCTGAAATTCATACAACGTGTTTGCGTTCATACTGAATGAGAATGGAAATTCATGTGATTCTCTTCTCACGTTTGCCTGATTGCTTCATGCAGCAGCTACTTTTGCTTAATTACAGTCTTATTTTTTTCTTCTTTCATTCTTACCAGAGGTGCTGTTTTGTGTTCATGTGTGATTTCACTGGTTGCTTTCATTTCTTCCAACATCAAAAAGACATGACATACATGAATTGATGTTCCTCTAAAATGCCCACAGGTGTGCATTTCATGTGAAAGTAAGTTGTTAGGGGTATCTTGCAATGGGTTGATGCCATGTACAGGACAGTTTCCTCTGACCACTAAGTACCAGGAGAGCAGGAGAGCTTCCAGCTCTCCTGTATCCCAGAAGTACATTAAGCAACAGAAAATTAGACAAACAAATAAGGAATAAATGAAGAAATGAAATCCTGAATTAATCAATTCCTCAGAAGTACTGCAATATATATATATATATATATATATATATATATATATATACATACATACATTCTGTATTCATTTTCAATAAATATGGGAAAGCGTGTTCCTACTTTAGCATATGCTTGCAAATTCTTATAAATGAAAATAAACATTTAAGCAAAATACATATATACATATATGTATACTGTATTCTAATGTATATTGTTGTCATTGTTTCATCCCCACATAAATAGATATGCACAATAAATACACATTGCCTGTTATAAAGTACTTGATATTTTGCAATTATGTGGATCCAGTTGCCTTCTGGAATGTCTGTTTGCATAATATTGTATTGTTCTTTTATTCCAGTGTTAGTTATCTGCCATAACAATGCAGATTTTTTTGAACACACTAGAATTCATAATAATAAACGGATGGTATGCAGTATAGCATTACCAGATTTATTGGCTATGCAATTTCTTTTGATAGTATACATATTTTTTTTCTGTTTCATATTACAGTAGAGAGATGTGCTATGTTAATAACTACAACATTACTTTCACTATTTCAAATTCTTCCCTTAAGATTGCTTGCACTTTAAAAGCCAGTTGTCAAAGAACAATTGCAAAATAGTCCCCGGGATTCATAAAGCTTGCGCCAGGTGCAGGCGTAGAATCGGCATTCTAACACCAAATATGGCCGCCTAGCAATCCAGGTGCGAGCTGTTCCCATGTGCACTACCTGCGTACGCTACGTCCACACAACTCCTGGGTCCTGTATGCTAATTACCCCATGTGCAGCAGTGTAGCATGCAAATGAAGGTATGTAGCAATCCAGGAAGTGGTGCAGGTGTAGTGTAAGCATGCAGAAATGTAAACCGTAGAAAACGGTTTACATTTTTACAAACATAAAATTGGAGCCATGACAGCTGACCAAACACATGTATTATATTGTTAATATATGCCAATGGCTAAATATATAGCCACTGGCATAAAAAAATATACAAAATATAAAATTAACATTTAATATATATAGTCACAATATTGCGACGTGGAAGCGCAGGGCAGCGGCGCGCAAAGGGGATTGCAAGGAAAATATAAAAATATAGAATAAAACTGCAAAGTAACACATAATAGTCAATGGCAGGCATGCTACACCATACTATGGTGCAAGGGTTGCTAAGGGGCTGTCACAGTGTTATGCGCGGTAGCTAGGAATTAGTAGGCAATGGCTTGCAAATGAGAGGAGTAATAGTGAATCACAGATTCCCTGCTGGTGTAAGGATGCACTTCACAGCATAGCGTTATAACACAGAGGTGTGCTCTTGAGATAAAGATGACATCAAGAGAAGGGTGTGTCGCCATTGCTGTAAGCACATTGGAGCATTGCTAAACCGGTTTGCCCCTAGCTAGGCAAAGCTGCAGGATAGGGGTGTGTTGAAATGGCGATAGCTTTGTTTATTTATTTATTTATTTATTTATTTTATTTATTTATTTAAAATTTGTTGACCGGGAAAGTCTGACTAGGTTCCACAGATCCTGTTTTCAGCGGAGGCCCGGGGAGAAATGCTCCAGAAGCTTAGCTGAGAGTACACAAGGTAACCGAGTATGCATGTGAACGGAGATGAAAATGAGCATAAACCCAGTAATTGGGTTTGTGCAGTGCATACTGCAGCCGAAACAGGAAGAATATAGGAAAGAAATAAGGAAATGCTGCAGCAGGGAAATTGGAGTACAAATGACTAATTAACACCTAGGAGCCTACAGGGGGCCATTGACAACAGCTAACAAGGCTGCAAGCAGCTACCTGCAGAACATGAAAGGGGAGGGCCTGTACTGCAAAGAAAACACTAAAATGTCAAAACAGAACAAAGCCGATTTGCAGTATATCAGCTACAAGACACATTTTGCCATGACTGGGTAAGGAAACTACAAAACAAGAAAGATGGCAGGTGGATGCATGCCTGATAATGGGAGGGAATCCAGGTTTAAAAGTGAATTAAAGGGCAACAAATTAATCAAGGCAGGCAAGCATAACTCCACAGTAAAGGCCCCACACTTGCAGTACTCATTGTAAAACTATAATTAAGATACTCTGCAGCTGGAATAGCTCATACATACCCAATGACATCAGCAGCATCCATAGCACAATAGTATAAAGTGTAAAAGCACCTCACACACATTTGTGTATTCCCATACACTCTGCACCAGTGGAGTATACAGACAGGGAACTTTTAGTATGTACATGTTAGGGGCTGCCATAGCTTTGATCCACCAGCATGTGTTGGAGACTGAAGGTTGTGTGGAGGATGATGCACATGACCACCTCAGGTACCAGAGGAGGAGGAGAGTGTTCAGACCCAGGGTAACCTACCAGGGGCAACATGATCTGGAGAAAGCAGAGCATTACAGGGTGGACAGGGACATACTACAGCAACTTGTGGAGCTGTGCCGGCCACACCTCAGAGCCAGAACAAACAGAGGGGGACCCATCCCAGTGGATACAAAGATATGTGTAAGCCTGAGAATACTAGCTACAGGTACCTTTCAAAGACCAACTGGGGATCTCACAGGCATCAGCATCCAGGGTACTACACCAGTTCTGGGATGCCATGTTAACACATGCCAATGAGCACATATACTTCCCCCGAATGCAGGAGGAGTTGGTCAGCAATATGCGTCTCTTCCACTGTGTGGCAGAATACGCAGAGGTACTGAGTGCAATAGACTGCAAACACATACACATCAAGTCACCACCCGGTGAGCAGGGTAGGTGCTACATAAACCGCAAGGGATACCCCTCCATCAACTGCCAGGTCATGTGCAATGCAAAGGACATTATCATGCATGTGTGTGCTGGCAGCCCTGGAAGCTATCACGACTCCCACATCTGGCATGCCTCACAGCTGTATCAATTATTTGCCAACGGGGACATCCCAAATGGCCACCTGTTGGGGGATGCTGGCTATGCACTGGAACAGTGGATGATGACTCCCATCAGAAATGCACACACACCCATGCAGGAATGCCATAATGAGGCATATGCACAAAGCAGAATCATCATAAAGCATGTGTTTGGGATGCTGAAATCACAGTTCCGTTGCTTGGACATATCTGGTGGAGCCTTGCAGTACTCTCCAGGCACGTGTGCCCACATCTTCATAGTATGTGCCATGCTACACAATATGATCCTGCGGAAAAAGCTGCAGCAGGGACAGAATGGTGAAGGCCCTCACAGCCCACCACCATTGCCAAGGGCCCCACAGGCACAGAGGTACTCAGACCATGAACACCCTGAGCCAGACCCAATAGGCAGACAGAGGCGTGCCCAGTATGCCCATGCCTCAGCAAGGAGGGAACGTATAGCACTCACACTGACAGTGTAGGCACCTAGGGACTGACATGTTTCTCCACCTGCACACACACAGTAAAAATGGATGGCACACACACAAGACTACCTGTAAATTGTCATATATAGGCAGTCTACAGTGTACATCCAACATAGACAGCCCTCAACTATTGCACACACAACTGCCATTGGCACAAGATAAGTCAACACCTGAACAGTAAATTAAGCTATCAGCATGTACTGATACTGTATGTATAGGTTCATAGGTAGGTACTTGGCCAACTGCCAGAGGCCATTCATAAGCCTAGCCAAAATGTGTCAGCTTTTGCCACCCCATTGATTCATTAACTGTCCCTCTGTGGAGCAGAGCCAATGGCGGGATCCTTGGGGTGTATCTACTGTTCCCCATCCACTCTTCAAGGTTTCTCTTGAAGAGTGTTAGTGAGAGGCTCTGTATAATGTAGTTAGGGATGTTGTTCCAAAGTATGGGGAGTGTCTGTGACAGGAATCCATCCCTCCAGCATCTTCCAGTTATTGTTGAGGCAAGGTTCAGTTCTACAGTGTGTGGCTCACTGTTACATGGATTCCCATAGGTGGAGTATATACATTAAGCCTGAGTTCAACATGGCTGTGTTGGCCAGCAGAGATCATCTCTGGGTAATCGAGATGCCGCTGAGTAAAGCAGGAGTTTATTCAGTCTCGCTGCATAGGGAATATGCTTTAAGCCAGTAATCCCCTTGGCGAGGTACATTTGTCGACCTTCTAACTGTTGGAAGTGTCTTTTGAGGTACATCCCAAATGGGTTATTATACCCTATGATGGGACTGATGAGTGATGAGTAAAGGGGCACTATATCACCAATATGTGTAGATGGGAACCCTTTAGTAATCATATGGCCTACATATAAGGAGAGATCACTGTCTACCTTAATCCCCAGATACCCCATTACCTCATCTGTATTAAAGTGGCTGCCACTTATGTGTTAATATGTGAGTGCTTAATATTCCACAGTGGAATGACCATGCAGTTAATGGCACTTGGCTGGAGGCCATGATTTTGACACCCTGTGTCTGTCTCTGTGAGGCCCCTTGAGGGTTGTCTGTATCAGCTGAACTATCAATCATGGCTTCCAGTTCGCAATCATTACCAGACATGGTCTGCCATTGTCCACCTGTGTTTGCCTGTACCTTTGAGAAGTATATGCCAAACAGTAGGGCTCCCAGGACTGAGTCCTGTGGGACACCAGTCATGACTGGTCAAGAGTTGGACCTGGAAACTGCTAGTCGTACCATGTGGGTTCTGTGTGTAAACCTGTTGACAACCCAACCTGTGATGTATGGGTGTATGTACAGGCTGGTGTGTTTATCAATAATACCCGAGTGGGGCATGGTGTCCAAAGCATTGGCGAGGTCCAGGTAGTATGTGTGAACCACCTCTCCCCTCATCTAACATCTTGGTGACTGTCTGTAAGATGTCAAACAGGTACAGTAGGCATGATCTGCACTCAACCAAGCTGATCTGGGTTGGATCAAGTGTTTGGAGGTTACCAATGTCTTTGCCAATGAGTGCAATGAGGATGCACTCAATACAGTTGCAGACCAGGCTAGTCAGGCTTATGTGGTGGTAGTTACCATGGTCAGTTATGATTCCACCTTTATGGAGTGGAATAACCATTGCCACGCCCCATTGTATGGGCATGTAGCCTGTGGAGAGGCTGAGGTTGAAAAGCTTAATTAGGTGGGGAGGGGGTCAGGTTGTCTTGTACTGTTTGCAAGATGCAGTCTGAGACAACATCTGCCTCCATTGATGCTGTGTTCTGCTGTTAGAGAGGGCCATTTCCACCTGTGTGTCTCTGATGTGTGGGATACTGTACCTTTTGGGTAGTGTTGTGGGCTCTTTAGGTGATTAAGTATCCACTGAATGTATCTGCAAGGATGTTGGCGATATCAGTAGGGTCAGCATATTTTGTGCTATATTAAACTGGCACAGTGCAAATCTGTGTGTCACCACTTAGATCCTTGACATAGCCAAAGAAGGCTTTGTGGTTATCTTTCGAATCCTTGTGTATTTTCCTGCTGATGTTAGCCTTTGATGATTTCATGAGGGACCTACGTATCATACTAATAGTGGTCACGGATATCTGCCCTTTGTGGGATTTGTTGTTTGTCTGGAACACTGTCCTACTTCTGTAGTATAGCCTGTTTATTGCAGGGGTCCACCAGACTGGTGTCCTTGTCTAGGAAGAGTGAGTCTTGATTTACCAGTGATGGCACGATCCATACATCTGTGTAGGTGCTTATAGATTGCATTTGTAAATCTGTCTGTATCTTGAGCAGTGTTTCCCCTTAGCGTGGGGGCTGCAAAACCCCCCACCCCTGTCTCTAGTAGTGTAAATTTAGCTGTAGGAAAGGTATACATTGTGGTTTCCATGGGTGGGGGAGATGTTTGGGTGTGGAAACAGTGAATAGTTCATGGTCAGATCTAACCAGTGACTGGTTAACCTATGCTGTGGTGCACTTGTTGTCCATGTTGGTGATGACCACTTCTAGTATGTTTCCACCCCTCGTTAGGGAGGTTACCACCTAATATAGGGAATATGAGGTGATAAATTCCAGGAAGCGCTGGGCCTGGAAGTGAGTACTTGAGTAAGTTTCCCAGTTAATGCTAAGGTAGTTGACATCGACCAATGCCAGGGTGTGCGTTAGGACTGTCATGTTCTCCACTGTATCCAGGTAGGTGGAGTGGTGGTCCTGGGTCATGGAGGGTGATCTGTAGCAGGCCACAGTTTACATTGCAGTTGTGGCTGATGTTAGCTACACATGGATGATCTCAGAGGTATCATGCTGCCCCACTAACCTGGAGGTGTAGGTATCCCTGATGAATATGGATACACACCCTTCATGTATGTGTCAGTCCAAGTTCTGTGGCTGAAATGTGTGTTATGGGTTGTAGTCTGGTAGTGCTGGTGTGCTCCCAGGAGCCTTAAGACAGATCTCAGTTACTGCACAGATGTTGACGTTCTCCATCCTGAGGAGTGCTGTGAGTGCATGCATGTTGTGATCACAACCCCTGTTGTTGGGTAGCATAACCCTCATTGATTCTGCTATTGTGGTGTTTATGGAGCTGGTATTCACCTTTGAGACTCTCCTAAAAAAGGCACCATGGGGGCGTCAATAGCCTTGGCCAGTATTCCAAAGCCTAAGGCTGACACATAAGCTGGTATGGTATTGTTGCATGCATGTTTCCCATCTGTGCTTGTTTTTCATCTCTCCTGTAGGTAACCTACTGGTAAGCAATGGAAAGCCTTAAACTTCTACAAGTCTTCTAGCTTCCAAGATAGGCTTTTGTAGTGACTAAGTATCAGTGTTCTGTATGTTCTTGCTGTACTTAACTGTTTCCTGACTACATATTGATTTCTCACTGTATATTGTGATCTGAAAGTCTGTTTATTCACATATTATGGCTGTGATGGCCTGCACTTTAGAGGTTCACAGATAGCCTACTACCTATTTGCCCAAGGGCAATTAGAAGCATAGCTACAGTGTGTTGGCTTTCTCCGCACCATTGATGAAGTAACTGTGCCTCTGTCAAGCATAGCCAATGAAGCAATTCCAGGCAGAGTTGCTGGAAGCTGTTGAAGACTGGGGTGGTGGAGGGTGATAGGGGCACTTAGTGATCTAAAGAGGACATGTTAATGTGAAAGTTCAACACCAATCAATTTCCCCAACAGGTCTCGCAGCTATCAAACTGGATGGGCTCCCCCAGTGCCTGGCTGTATGCTTCTGGGGCACATGATCCCAGGGGTGTATATTCTGTTACCCATTCACACAAGAAGGTTTCCCTTGAAGTGTGTCAGTGAGGGGCTATGCCTAATGTAGTTAGGAATGTAATTTATTGTCTCAAATTACATTTGTTATATGTTGTTATTTCAAGAGTAAGTGAAGCTCAGCTGGTTTGGGGGCCTCCGCCCTTTGATTAGCTTAGCTTACACATAGAAATCATCTAAAGAGGAAGTAGGCAGAAGCAATGTTATTGTCAATAGAGTAATGGTTACAGCATCAGCATAGTGTCTGTGCATTCGAGGTCCCGATGCCAATAAAGTCAGGGGTGTTTATCATGTTAAAAAGTATACCTTAATCACAGCTTGCATATATAGGTAGTAATCGTCTGTATAATAAACATTCAAAACACCCATATAAACCCATGTGTGCTGGAGAGTAAAGTCAACAGAGAATGTAATGTTATGAAAGCACATAGAGAGATGTTACTTCACTGAAATGTATATATCCTGAGTAGTTAGTGGATGTGGCCGTGTTTGCGTGCACAGGTTATGCTTTGCAAAGTTTGTTTAACTGTGTTTAACTGCTGCTATAATGTCACACAACTACTTTTAAACATTCATACAACTGCTTAAATGAACCTTATTCTGGAGTAAAAAACATTTTTAAAGCATTGCAGGTGTTGAACCCTAGACCATGCACACTATAGTCATGGGACTTACCACTAAGCCATCTAAGGTGTATACATGTTTCGCGGTCTTTAGACTACACCTTATACCATATGCATTCTACTGTAATGACCACAAATGGGACAGTCACTTTGTGTACATATGTACAGTATATAGTAATGTGTTGTAGTTTGTGAACCAACACATACAAGTCTACATATGTATTACTGTTACAAATTAATACAATATATATACATATATATATATATATATATATATATACATATATATATATATATATATATATATATATATATATATATATACATATATATCTGTCAGTGATGTCTGCACATAGATATAAATATATATATATATATATATATACACACAGTTACATCAGTAGCCATATGTATATAAACATCTATGAATGCACTCCGTGACAGAAGCAATCCAAAGGAATTGAAGTGTACACAAAACACATGCAGCGCTGGTATTATAACTATTAATATTAACCTAATTCACCATAGAAGGGATGGTTGTGTATGTGAAGATTGGGGTGGGGGAGGGATGATGGGTAATGAAATCATGCATCAAGGAGAGCCTGGGTCGGATGTTCAATACGTGAATTGGAGGGGTATACATGGCGTACGGGGACAATATAAAAAGGACACAAAACAAGAACCTTTCACATTCATAATACACCCTGTCATGTCACATTGCAACAACTAATTTCACAAACATATGAACATTAACATGTATCAGACATATGTAGACCAACTGACTGTCACATTTGTTTTCAGTAGTGAGGAATGTCTGTTGTAAAATGTATATTCTAAACACCATAACATTTGTACATATCTCAGACGCCTTAGTGGTAAATCCACTGACTGTGTTGTTCATGGTCCTGGGTTCAAGACCTGAAAAAGCTGTTAAGTTATTGTGAGGGCCAGAATAAGGGCTGTTGAATGCAGGTGGATTAAAGCACATTTAAGCAGTTGTAAGTGGATTTATAGTAAGCGGCACTTAAACACGGTTAAATGGAGAAGCGCTTCACAGGTTTAACCTTTGCTTAACGTTGCGCAGACCACAGGCAAACCTGCTTACAACTGCGTAAATGTGCATTATTCACACTTTCCCTACCAGTGCCTATTCTGAGAGGTAAAATAATAACACCTTCCAGGATTAGAACCGACAATCATGTACTCCATCCTCAGAGTAACCTACACTAAGCTACCTGAGATGTACCTATGCCAGTTGTGTATGCAGACAGGTTGAAACACAAAAGGGAGGAATGTGTTCTAATAGGACAACCCGCCATGTACCCAATGAAAGGTGTATGCTCATATATATATATATATATATATATATATATATATATATATATATAGCTAGATATATATATATATATATATATATATATATATATATAGATAGATAGATAGATATAGATATATATAGATATTTTACCTCACTAAAAGAATCACAGGCCTAAAGCAGATGCCCTATGCCGACCGCCTTAAAAAAACTCCAGCTATATTCTGTCACATATCGTCTACTCAGAGGCGATCTCTGCTTAACATACAAGGCCATGTCAAACACAGAGCTGTTGGACATGCTACACTTAAAGAAATCTCAATCACTCAGAGCCACACGCTCCAGGGATCTAAACCTTGTCATCACAATAAACAAAACATGCTGGAGGGATAGGTTCTTGACCCAGAGACTCCCCAGACTCTGGAATAGATTGCCCATATATGTCAAGCAAAGTGCCTCTCTGGCCTTCTTCAAAAGGAACCTTGATGATTGGATAGGAGAAAGGAAAGTCACCCCGGGGGATCATGTCAGTTGCCCTGCTAGACAGGGGTCCAGGGAAGTAAATAGTGTGGGAAGAAATAGCCAGGGAATTGTTATGGCTAGGCTTGTATAGGCCCTAGGGCTGATAGCCTAGTACCAACCTATGAATATATATATATATATATATATATATATATATATATATATATATATATATATATATATATATATATATATATATATATATATATATATATATATATACAGAGAGAGAGAGAGAGAAAGAAAGAAAGATACATAGAGACATGTCAATATATACAGATTTACATATATATGTCGATATATAGATAGGTTAAGAACATCTACACATCTATGGAGGTACAGATAAACGTATGCAATAATATAGAATACATATTCTATATACATATACACACACATATATAAATATGTATATATATATATATATATATATATATATATATATATATATATATATATATATATATATATATATAGACAGCATCCAAAGTGTCGAAGTGGTCATATCTGAGTTTAACATAGACCATAGCAATCACACATTCCGCACCCCCCCCAAGCAATATGAACATAACATATTAAGAGTATATGCCAATACACTATTACAAATATGTTCTGTGGACACAGTCACCAACACAACTGCAATGACTGCAAATATCCATGACAGAAATACACAGACAGCTTTCATTTAGCAAAACATTATTACATTTCAATGTACTGCCAAAAAGATTCAAGGACTAACAGTGCCTGCATGCTATACAGGAAGCATTTAACAGTGCCTTAATGAATCAGCCTGCAATTACCACAGTATTAGTCCATTAAGGAAAGGTGTTCACATAGGGAAAGAACACACACACACATATAGAAGTGTATAAAAGGGGTTCCTACACACCTGCATGTGCTATGTACACCCACCAACATCTACCCCACAACCAGAATAATTACATCAATACATACTGTCATAGCATAACCAGTTATTCAAACTGTACAACATCTGCTGAAACCTTAACATACCTGGACACAGCCACACTAACATGGCCCTATGTGAAATAGTTGCTGTATGCAATTGAACAGCTGCTGATGTTACAGGGTTTGTATGAACTAATCCCGTTTCAGAGGGTTGAAAGATTCATACACTAGGAAGTGTTACAGAGTACTGATTATCAGCACAGTATGATACACATTAACACCAAACTAAAGATGTCTGGTAAGTACACTTTAAACCCCCTAACATTATATGCATAGCTATGCAGCCTTGAGCTGGTCAAACATCCTGGCCAGACTAAAACATATTCAGAAGTATTAGGAACAGACAAACCCTGCACAAGTAGCAATGTTTAGAAATATAACAGCAGTACTCACATTTAGGCCAAATCCTCTAGGCATTACACACAGTATATGACTGTTTGTCTCCATACAGCTGTTGCAATAGATTTCAAACAACACTTCCAGTCTGTATTCCTCACAAGTAAGGCAAAGGGACAAGACCCAAGTGGAGTACTCAGTTATACTCCACTGTTGCCATGGTATTGGCTAAGGCAGTAGCAGCACAGCTGATGTGCATGTAATTAGCTACTTAGGAGCACCAATTGGTTATCGGGATAGCAAATGTTACTGATCTGTAACTATAAAAGGTTGCCTTGTCACACATTCAAACCACCTGTATCTACTGTAGGACAGTACAAAACACTGAAAGACAAACCGAAAATGAGTATTATACTAGTCAATAACACCTCCAATTATTAAGAAGGTAGGTATAACATGTAGTATGTCTGTGTATGTAGTACCTGTTCTGTAAGAATTACAATGTGATGAATGCATATAGTGGAAATAGCTATCTTGTTGCGATGTATTGTTGAACAGTAGTAATGCTTGTAGTATTCTATGTGTGTACTGCTGTAGGTCACAAGGCAAACTCCTCATACACCACAAGGGATGATATGGGCTTGGAACTCACCAATTCGCTTCCAGCCACTGTCAGTGTCAGGGTTGGTCCAACAAGTATGTGCTATAACAGAGGATAGTATATGTTGATATATTGTAACAGTAAACATATGTATGGGTGTATAGGTAAGATGAACATGTCAATGGCAGGCCTACAGTGCAAATTTGGTTTGCATTGTGGGATATTGTGCCAATAATTGTGTAGTAGTAAGTCTTTTGGCTTTTTCCCAGTTAGGGGTCGCCACAGCGGAACTCCAGTCCGCTAATGATTGGTAGTTGATTTTTACATGCCGAGTTACCAGCCCTGACGCACAACCTTCAACGAAGGTATGACCATTCATGCATGTCTCCACGCAGAAGACGCTCTAGCTGAGAATCGAACCAGACAGCGTCTTACTGTGAGGCGACAACGCTACCACAGCACCAGCACCGCAGTATAATGTACAGTATTTTAGGCAGATCTGTATTCCATTCTACATGGCATTTCTGTTATGTTATGCAAAAAGTAGTTATGTCTAGTGGCAATTACAATACTCAATAACAGGATACATACAACTTGTATTAATCTGACAGTTTAGCAGCATGATAGCAAAGATAATTGGAAGAGCTAGGTAACTATCCATGCACATAACACATGTAATATCCATGTCTCTAGTATCGTTTGCAAGCAATAATAGCTGTGCATGTGTACATGTTATGCAAATGTGTAGTGTCCCTTGTTACAGGGCTGGGCCAAATGGCTATGTGCACACCTACATAGAGTGGATATTGAGAGTAGAGACACACTGGTTGAACTACCAGTTTTGTGTAGCCTAACCTCTCATTGCCAACCTAACAGCCACTAGCACATACTGTATGTAAGGTGGTGCACAGTACTGGTAATGAAACAGGTTGCATATCATCTTTAACTCCAGTGTAACATCCGTAGGAGTGTAAGATGTAAGAGACTGCTGCCCATGTGTAATAGCCGCTTCATAGGTGATGGCTTACACTATCTGATTATATCCTGATCATGTTGACAGTGGCATCAGAGTCTATTGATAAATTATTCTGTTTGGGGAGTGGGTGTCTGTGCTCAACAGAGCTCATGGTCCTGGTGGTTATGTGAGTATATACCCAGAGAAGGAAACAGACCTGTAGACACTTGCATCATCTGTAATCAACTGTCAGGATGTGATGTGCTCCTCAGAGGAGGATTGCTGCTAACAATGCATAACATTGTTATTGCATAACATTGCATAACAATGTTTCCATAATATCCATTGTTGTCACATCCATAACACAAATATTTACATGTGAGCATCACTGTCTAAAACATTTTCATAAGCAATAAGTAAACTAAATACAGTATTTGGTACTTGTAGTACTGAATGCTCATACAGGCATGTCTACTAGTCAGCTACTGGTGTTTACTAATGTCAGCTTTGTGTATGTGGCCATCCTGGGGGAATGTAATCTCTATGCCATGTACACTGCCAAACCCACCTAACACCACACCCCACACATTGTCTGGGATGCAGCTACAAGGGTAAGCTGGAAGGCAGTCCAGTCTACAGCCATGACTGGACTGGACAGTCATGAAGTGTAGGTTAACACATACATCTCATCATCACAACCAACACATGCCCTTACCAAAACACAGTAAGGAGTCCCACACACACTACCAGAAATCTAAGTATCTGGCCAAACAAGTAACTTCCCAAGCTGGAAGAGACAGACAACGAAATACACAAACTGTATAACATAGTTTGCATAATTGTACAACACCTGAGAACACGTGGCCGGAAACACACCCAACAGTACTCATTTGTGAATGCAAACTCTAGCACTATGTTACACACCAACCTATATGAGGGAATACATACTGTCAGATGCCTGTCTGCCATGATTAGCCACATACCCATACACTCAGACCACCTTTAGAACTATACACATGGCTCTGGCTTATTCCTTGTTGTTGTGCAGGACTTGAGATGCAGTAGCCTGGACTGCATGGAAACATGTAGGAACTGTCAGGTCTTGTAGCCCATGTAGGTATGTCCCAAGGCCTGGGTAGCATTTTGCCATTGGCCAGAATGATACTGCAGTACAGGGACAAAAGAATTGTATTCCACAATTGTCTAATGTAATGGTGCAAGTCGAAGGGTATCCAGTATGTGTCTCCCTGGGATAACATGGTTGACAGACCATGATGCTTTGCCAGACAGGGCCTGCACCTGTCACCCCTGGGAATCTGGATACTGCCTAGGGCTCATGCTTCCCTTATAGTGCCTTCATCATGTGCAGTTTACGTGAAGGTCCACTGCTATTACAGGGACAGCGAAGCAATAAACTGCTGGTCTGGCTACTCAATGATACATGTCAGAAACACTATATGGACTCACATATGTCAATCCCTAACATGGAGAACATATCTGTGCAGTGGCTGAGACATGTTTCAATGATCCAGAGAGCACACCTGCATGACCATGTTATGACACATACCTCACCTCTTGCCCATTATCCTTTACTGGAAGACACAGGCCACAGGTGTGTCCATATTCCTGAAGGATATGTGCACCCTCATGCTAGTTGCACTTGCGTAACTTCAGATGCATTATGCAGAGCAACTACCATTGTGCCAAAGTGGAATTCAAATTGCACCTTGCAATAGATCACCCATCTTGCCGTGGATTTCCCAACTGTCATAATGTGCTGTAACGGGGAAGATTAGGTTTCAGACAGAAAACCATAATAATGGCTACTCTCAACTATTCCATTATGAACTGGGAAGACTCCTCATGTACCAACACCTGCGCTCAATGCATGTTGGATTCCATCAACCCCAATGACCTGGATCACAATAGTCACACAAACAGGGCTAACAGTATGCTACACATAGTCAGTCTCCAAAGCCAATGTTATGCTTCCTAACAGCAAAGTGATGACTGTCATGGCACCCATGCAAATGGACAATGCATGTGCAAATGATGAATCCTATACAAATGAACCTTAAGCAGTCACATACATGCAGTGATTGTGCCATTGAAACAGAACCAAGATTCAACCAAACACAAACAAGAAGGAAAACTCATGGTATCATGATTTAAACTGTACCACAGATGGTAGTAACTGTTGCAAGAGTGAACACACATGAGTGTAGGTGATCCCTGGTCTGTGTCAGTAAGATGCAGATACACCATATAAAACCACCCAAAGCTACTGTGAAACTAATCAGCCACATATTATGAGGCCAACCACAGAGCATTCTATAGCTGTGTCATTAATCATAATGGCAATGACAAGACCTGCAGTGCTGCACAGCACTATGGCATGGGAAGTACTGCACCTACAGAAATAGCACCTGTTCATCCAGATAGGGTCTTGGAGAACCTAAACCCACTCCCACCCCCCCAACAAGTACACATAGTTATATATCCATGTACACTACAGAGCCCTTGTAATAACAACTATGCAGGTAAAAGCTGCACTCTTTAAAGTCATACATACAGCTTTCATGGGACCTGTCAACATCTCAGGGTGTATCTACACAAATATAAGAACAATCAGCTCTCCACATACACATCATGTTCAATCATAGCTCCATGTCAGGCTGTGTACACACTGAGTGGTGCACAGCAACAATTATCACACCTCACAAAGAGGGAGACACCATTTATAATGGGAAATAGTGCTCTACTACCATGCTGAGTCTGGTCTGTAAGGCCATGAACTGTGATCAACTTATTTGATGTGCTCAGTACAGATGTAGATGACAATAAGGTTGATTCACACAGCATATCATGACCTTGCCACGTCTTAGGACACCATCACCCATACTGTGTTCCAGCTACACTCAGTAAACTAGGTGTATATTCCTATGTCACATGAGTGGTTGGCAACTGGACTGCTGGCAGAACCATCACTACAGAAGGTGTCTGACTAATACATGCACATCAAACCAGTGCCAGCCACAGTAATACAGGGTTCATTCCTGGTACTCCCCCTCTTTGTTATCTATACCACACAGACTAACACAGAAGGCATCTGCTTATTGATGTTTGCAAATGACTATGAAATAGCAGCAATAGTTGACTCAATGAGTGCTGCATTCAACATACAGAAGGGCCTTTGTATGTCAGATGTGAGGTGTGTGACATATGGCCACAATCTGGCAGCTAAGTATTACATTGTCATCCCCTATGTTAAAAACCCTGTACCCATGAACTACCACCTAGTCAGCAGTCAATGTAATGGCAACTGTGTGTGTATGGCATGCAGCTGGACAGTAGTCTTTCCTTTGATAGTTACTTTATCACACCAGTCTTGTAGTCGTATGTGACACCCTTAATCATGACAGGATGCCATCCATGAATATAGAGATAATTGTTCAGCCATACTCAACACTCATGTGACCCATAATAGATCACATATTGTCTTTAAGGGTTATTGCCCATGGGTAGATGGCCTACACTGCCCTTCCCAATCCCTAGATCCACTATGTAGCATGCAGCCTACCCTGAATAAAGCCATGTCCAACCCTGAGATGTTGGACATGCTACACTTAACACATCCTGATCCCAAATAAACACATACGTCATGGACATCCACCTTTCTAGTACAAGGATCACAACATGCCTGACAGATCTCTGTCCCATACACGTTACATACTCTTGCCATACTATGCATCCCTGTACAGTGAAGCTGCACATCACCCCTCTCTGTGACATGGTGTGATGACCGCATGCCAAATATATCAGTAACCCTGTGGATCAGTTCTGTGGCACTGCTTGAACTGGCCACTGAAACTTACCTGTCTGTTGCCTACAGCTAGGTAACCTGTCTGCCTAGGCTCATAAATGGCCCAGGGCATATAGCCTATTAGTTCATTATGACCATAAATGCTTTAGTTGATATACAACCCTGCAAATACCATCAGGCTAGCTATTGTCCCATATGTTTCACATGTGCAACACAGACAATACATGGCAGAATGCTACACAGCTGTACAGTGCCATGTAGATGTATATGGCAAAACACATACATGTAAAACATTCTGTGAGCAAGTCTACCGGGTCACAGGTTACATCCCTAAAAGCTGTGTATGACTATATATGTGACATATGCACAGCATTAAGTTCTATTGCATTAATGTGAACACATCCAGGCATGTGCTGATAGGAAAAGACACCAGTACAAGCAAGCAGACACACCCACGTTAAGACAATATCCACATGGAGTATGAGCAATGTCATCACATGACACACACATATATGGTGGTAACATCACATCACCAGTAAGTATCAAATGTGTGTGACTTAAACATGTCAGTGGTGTTAGTGTCATGTAGATTTGCAAACATTTATTTGTAATCTTAATAAATGTGATACACATGTATGTTCAGCTGTACTTCTGTACTTCTCTGTGAGTTACTGTGACCTTTTTCCATCATTATGTCTTCCAGGTATGCCGCATAGCAGGATGCCAGCATACACCCCCTTGGAGGATGAGGTCCTCATCCCATACCTCCTCAGTAACCATTTAACACTCTTCAGTCATGTACCACAGGATGCACAGCAGTGGGATGTCCTGTGGGAGGAACTCTGCAGGAGGGTAAATGATGTTGGTGGTCACAATTGCACCTATCAGAAGGTGTGCCGACACTGCACCGACCTCATAAGATGGGAGAAACAGCATGCTAATGCAATTGCCCAGGAACTAGTTGCAACAGGTGAGGGGGCCACTCACCCAGCCACTACTCACACGTACCGAGGAGCTACTAGCCAACCTGGGGACACCTGCAGACCTCCATCCACAAGCTTTAGCTGGTATTGTGGAGGTGGGTGTCTCTCAACCATCGAGCCTGGAGTTGCCTGGTAAGTCAGTACTGCACATATAAGACAATTATATTTCACATAGTTACACATGTTACTGTACAATATGTAATGTAACATCATATGAAAGGCATGTATGCACACATGCCACATACTATAGTCTGCTACTCTATGTATGCACAGATGTGCATATTCCATAGTATAGTGTATTGTACTGGCTTATGTGCTAACATGGACATTGCACTCTGTAGCTATCACACATGTATGGATAATGATCTTACTACTGCGACACTCCTGTTTAGGTACCTCTGGCATTTTTCAGCGACAGCAGCCTGTGTCAGGTGAGATTGTTATTATTTACCATGCTTGATAATGCAAACATCATATTAATTGCATGTTATCTGCCATAACACACGTACACATAATGTATGGTGATCCTGTTAATAGACACTGGTCAAACCTGCAATGCATCACAATGGCTACCATGTGAAACAATTGAACACTATATGAAACACCTACACTAAACCTTCCAAACTGTCATTGCCAGATGTGTGGACAGCTCTGAATACAATGGTGGAGATTTGTTTCACTGTAGGGACAGTTACTACATATCAGCATTACACATGTTGGGAATACGAACAGTACTGTACAGAGAGCATATGTGTGCACACACTCTAAATGTGTTGGAGCTGGAGTATGACCATCGCACGGGATACACCCTTGTGGATTATACCCTTGCTATGAATGTCACACAGTGTCATGTAATATCTGAAATGTCCATGACATGTAGTGGGCTGACTGCAACACTGTTCAACTATCCTGCAAAACATGATATCTCACATCCCATACATACTACCCTTTGTCTGCATAACCCTGTCCTCAGTGGAGCATATGACATCTATGGGTGTATGTCATATGGGATAACACTGACATGTGAAATAGATGGCCATCACAACCATTGGACAAACATGTGTACACATGGCCATGGAGGATGGCCAGAGACATGAAGCAACACACACAGTAGAAGTGATGTACATGTATGTACATCCTGTTGTACATTGGCTCGACACAATACAACTATGGCCTTTGTGTAATGGTGATATTGCAGATGTGAAACACTAAACATCATATAGGCCTGTGCACAGCTTGTGTAGGCATAACATGAAACCACCACATGACATGTCTTGAACATCTTGAGTGTGTCATGACATAAAAACATTCACCAATACAGTATCCAAATACATACATGTGTTGCACAACATACACATACAACCACATCAGGCCACAGCTACAGTACATTCACCTTGCTGGTGTCAGACATCACTGTCATGCCTGCTCTTCATGTGTGTGAGGTACACAGATGGCATGTGGGACATAGAGTACTGCTAAGTTAGCCATGTGTAGGCATATTTGCCAGGCATCAGTAATATGGTTGCAGATGTGCAGGGGTGTCATCTGTATACCTTTCTGTGACCTGTGTCACACATTCCATATTATGGTTTAGTGTATACACACCTCAGTGACGTGGGTCACATTCCACATTAGATATGTATTGTATGTGAACACAGTCATGGCTATGAACTGTGTCAGTAACTCACACTGTATAGCAATAGTGAAGCCACATGATGGCCTGCAATGGCTATGCACATCACCTCAATGTGCAGTATGTCACTGCATATTTGTAGGGCAGACAGACAGCATTGCGTCAACTGAAGGCCCATGTTAATATAACACATCCCTGCATTGGGACACCATTACCGTACTATGAATTGGAAAGGACACCATTGTGTTACACATGTATGCATGTCATTCAACACATCAGCAGAAGACATGTCATACTACATGCGATTGGCAAGGTCATACGCCACAAATCAGGCTGGTGTACTGTAAACCTGTGATGGTCTGTGGCACCATTGCAAAGTAGAGACAGCCATGTCAAACATGTGTGTACAGCCACATGCACAATGTCTGTAAACTCAGCTCAGGGGTAGGTGAAATAATGTTGAATAGACATGCACTGCTTTGGGGGAGGTATGCAAGCTAGGGCTCAGGAAAACATAGTATTCAGTCAACATGCCCTTCTGCTCATGTCCTCACACATAGGGGCAGTGGCCAACACAAAGCATCAGTGGCAGATGTACAAAGGTCAGCGATGGTCTGTTAATGTGGTGTATGTTACACACACCGAGGCAGTGTGGTGCAACCGTGCATAGTGCATGCATTGTGTTGCAGGTATAAGCTACTAACACGAATGGAGCAATACAGGTATGTATGCTAACCACCACTATAATTGTCTAAGGTGCATGCCGTTTGCTATAACACATGCATGCTGTTGTGTGCAACTCAGGGATGTATGATAACTACCACTATAATTGTCAAAGCTGTATGCCATATGCCATATGACCTGCATGTTGCATGCTGTTCGGTGCCATAGCATGTGTCTGTGTGTCTGTGTGGTATAACTTGTAATGTACAGTTCTTGTCTTCCCCTCACAGGTGTTGATGTAGGTGCGTTGCCCTCCTGCAGTCCATCTGATGTTAGTATCCCCACAGACTCTAGCAGTGATGATGAAAGTATGATTGAGGCACAGGCAGGGGTGTCAGGGGCTGAATCTGTGCCATTGGTTGCCCTTCCACCTATATTCCCCCTCATCCTCGCACACAGTTCCCCTGCCTACATGTACCCCATCACCACTGGCCATAGTGGAAGGACAGTTGGTGGGTGGTAGCATGGAACAGGGAAGTGTGGAGACTATGGAAGGTGTGCCTGCACACCATGATCCCACTCAACTGACTGGAGATATCCCACACAGGCATGTGCTCAGTGCTGCCCGTAGGAGGACCACTGGCCAACATGCCCCTGTGAGACAAAGCACATCAGCTGGAGTCACCAGACATATGTTTTGGGCTGTAATGGTGGCACAGGCACATGCTGAATGGAACAACAGAGAAGGTCTGAGGCTTCAAAGGTCTGCTCTCCGTTCATTAACTGACAACATCCAGGCAATTGCAAATGCTCAGCATCATCTTGAAGATGTTTTGGATAGATGATTGGGTGACATGGTGGAATCCTTGACTGTGGCATGTCAATCCTCAAGCATGGAATGTCTGTGTTGGAGCATCTGGTGGGAGTGAGGCATCAGGCACGTAAACGTAGGTCAGCTATATCAACTGTTGAAGGTCTACGTGAACATGCTACTGCACATGCTTGCACCCATAGTGGCGGTAGCAGCAGCAGTGCAGCTGGTGCTGTGCAGTCCACACCAGGACGCAGCAGGCCATGTGCACATAGTCCTGGATGGTCCAAACAGGGACACAGTTCCAGTGGACATGTGTCATCAGACAGTACCCAATCTTGATCTCTGCCTGGTAGTGCCCATGCAACCCCTGGCAGGCGCAAGTCATGTGGTCATGACTGGACACCATGAACTGTGAAACCTGCCTTGTACAGTCTGCAGCTGTCAATAATACACCTGTGTAGGCCAGCCACATGCCAGACATGTGTGCATGCATACACACACAAACACCAGAAACAAATGTAGGGCACCTCAACAGACACACGCATAACATCCACACACGCCCAGTGATATCACAGGCCCTAATACACACACATGATGCTATCCAATGGTGCAGTCTAGGCTTCTGGCAAACATTATCACCCTGTGCATATGATGATGCCTGTGCTGCATCCCTGTCATCCACACCATCGGTGCAGGGACATGCTCAAATCGTCTGATGCACAGGGTGAACATATTAGGTAGACAAATGTAGATTAATATTTCTGAGTAGTATTGACAGGCAGCAGACATGCCATGTATTACAGTTTTAGAATGCATTTTGTACATATGACAGTATGTATCACATGTAACAACACTGAAAGCATGTTGATCCTGATGTTCTGCCTTCCTCTTTCAGGTGTAGTTGCATGTGTCGGGGGATGTCAGTGTTTGCAGTTAGTTTGACTACTCACAGGTCTGTATGACAATACCTGCATGCACTTTGTAGCTTCCACATCACAGTTATAATCTCCCATGTTTCAATTATGTTTACTGTTCTAATGATCCAAGAGCATGATAGCTGTGTAGTAAGCTACTGTGTTCACAGCCGTCACATCCATAGTGGGTGACATCACAGGTATAGTTACCTGGAGCGGGGAGGAGGTAAAAGAGTGGTATAGTGGATGACAAGGGTAAAAGCCAGTGGAAATAGTGGCTTCTCACTGGGAAGCAGTAATACCCACTGCCATGACAGGATGCAAACACAGAAAACCCACACACTCGGGGATTCACAGACACAGCAATACACACTCACACAGTTGCCAGTGTTGGGATGAGAACACCTGCCTATGTGCAAATCATCATTATAGTACTACGCAATTACAAGATGTGCCACAGAGATTACACATGTACAGGTAGTTGGAATGGCCTAAGATCGAGGACATCGTCAGCAATACTACACTGCAGTGAGTGTATGTGGGGAGGGGGGGGTTCATCAGTAGGCTATGTAACAACAAGCCACACCCCAGGGTGTACATGTTAACAGGCAGTTAGAATGCCTGTCTAATATTGATGATATCAACAAGGATACTAGATTGCATTGAGTGGATGGAGGGAGGGGGCATTAACATTTCACTATGGTAAAATACAGCCTCACTCCAGGGACTGGACAGCCATACACATGGACAGCCATACACACACACACACACACACACACACACACACA
Organism: Protopterus annectens; assembly: GCF_019279795.1. Lineage (NCBI taxonomy): Eukaryota > Metazoa > Chordata > Ceratodontiformes > Protopteridae > Protopterus > Protopterus annectens. The sequence continues at coordinate 1,282,258,455 of NC_056745.1, forward strand.
CACACACACACACACACACACACACACACACACACGCACACACACACACTGCAGCATTCACAAAGATATACACCTATGTCACACACATACAGACACTTGACATGTGTGATATTCAACCACCTACCTATGCCTTTCTTTCTACACTTCACTCTGTACTGATGTCAACAACAGTGTTCAGGAGAGTGAAAAACAGGTGGGATGTATTCCCTACCATACGTGACATATTTCATTTGCCAACTGTGCTGATATATACACAATATATGCACAGGGGAGGTATTACTGTTACAGGTGTCAAGAGGTTTGCCTTCAGTGTCACCCTTACTGCATTCTACATTGTCTGTCATCCGCTTCAGTTAACAAAATCAGACCTTAGCAGTTACACAGGTTATTGTAGGAATAGTTGTAACACACCAGTGAGCTGTCCTCAGTAATCATTCATCTGCAAAGTAGCCCCACCACTTAGCAGTCATGTCCAAACATCTGCCCATACCTCATGTACAGCTTACTGTACTTTGAGCATATCACCATATACAGTTGGCAATGTTGAGGCTGTATTGCAACAGCATGACGTACTAAGACAACAGTCACCTTCAAATATCAGACACTGCACACACATGGAATCTAAACAAACATCAATACATGTACACATATGCAATCTACATCAGTAAGTGGACTAGCAGGTCAAGAGGATGCATTCCACACCTTCCCCATGCCATGTGTGAAACATAGTCAAGCATTACACCATAATGGATGTTATATTCATATACTGGTAGGACACAACCACCTTCACCAAGTAGCCAAGTGTACACACATTATTCCATGTAATGCTCCTACAAACTGTTACTTGACAGTTCCATGGTGAAGCTAGGGCACTGTAATGGTCAACAGTTAGCACATCATATTTGCCACACACGCCTCATATTTACTGGAAGAGTGCCAGCAATATGCTCTGTTAGAGCTAGGCAGTACACTCATTCAAGCATGTGCAAGGTCTGTGGCTTGTAAACATCTCACCCCAGTATGTACTGGCTATTGTGGTACTAAGGCTAATGTCCAGACACCACACAGCATGCATGGCTTGCAATTGTTAACATGGGGTATATGTAGGAGCTGTGGGCAGAGCAGAGCTGGATTTTCCTGAGTCTGTCAATACAGGCCTTGTGTAGGTCCTATGATCCTGTTATTTGGGTATGTTTGTAGGCATTGCATTAGGTGGACATGTCTAATGACATACATGCCACATGGGGTGTTGTATGATATCATAGGTGTCATGGGTGACCAGTAATGAGGGAATATTACCTCTGTTAACATAGATATCACACCTTATTTACTGTTAGCATGCTATCTGCCATGTGCATGTGTGTAATGACTGTAGCCACCAGTATGGAGAAAGGATAACGAAAACACTGGTAATGTCATTTATGTTGTATAAGTGTGGGATGTACATATCCAGGGCAGGTACAGTTAGGTCATATCCAACCATGAGGGTGTTGTTTACTGGTGTACAGCAACAGTCAACTATGTTAATGCTGACAACATCCGAGGGACCCTGGTATGTCTACAACTGAGCTGGTTACAAACAGTGGTATTATGGCATTGCATAACACATTATGCAGCTGTGTCTGTACATGGGTACTTTGCACAGTTGATGTAGGCCTAGGTACAGTCCACCAACCAAAGGTTATCTGGTGGTCTACCATACTATGTCATACCACATATGGATGTGTGCTGGTAGTCTGGGGACAAGGTGGTGGATGTATATGAGGATAAAACCTAGAATGCACTGTTTGCCACTGTCACCTGTACCTGACTCATCTGTGATGAGTTATGTCAGGGTAGTGGTCTTTACATGTGAGTAGCCTTTATGAATATGTGAACACCACCACCTGGAATGGTCCATACCAGTGTTATGGCCCACATGTCTGGATCTGAGTTATATGTTGGTAGCGCAATTGTGCACTACAGCACCTTCAGCCAGGTGTTCCTCACTGCACAGATGTCAGTATTCCCCACTGTTGGTTCTACATTGAGCAGATGGATTACAAAAGCCACACATCTAGCACTGGTTAGCATAAGCATCCACTGCAATTGTCTTGCAGGTGTCAGGGTGTTACTTCTGTGTGTAGGACTTTTGTCTTGGAATGCAGCTATATGGGTAAATGTGACCTAGGTATTATCCGCACTCTGTGCTTACAATAGGAGTCCATTACAATGTGTTCTGTACATGTAAGTGTGTGAGCATGCACACTGTGGCATTCTGTGGTTAGAATCAGAGTGTATCCCAAACAGCCCTGTGCTACTAAGTGTATGAGCATACCCACTGCCACCTTGTGTAATTTGAGTCAGTGCATCCAAACAAGCCTTTTGTTACTAAGTGTATGAGCATTCCCAGAATAACCTTGTGTAGTTGTAGTCATAGTGCATCCCAAACGGCCCTGTGGTACTAAGTGTATGAGCATGCCCACTGTCACCTTGTGTAATTAGAGTCAATGCATCCAAACAAGTTCTGTGATTCTATGTGTATGAGCATGACCACTGTAACCCTGTATAGTGATAGTAGTTGTCCATTCCACAGATTGGCATACTCCAGTTCAGGTTCTTGTTGTGCTGCAACTATACCTCTCAGGCCTACCTACGTCTTACCTGCAGATGATGTGACTTGTTTGTGCATACAGGTTGTAATAGACACCTACTTTAAATACAAAGGCTTATAGCTATGTACATCGTGACTGTCAGTATCCCTGTTGTTGTCCTCAATCTTAGAAGGGCATTCATAGGTTCATAGGTTCATAGGTAGGTACTAGGCTATCGGCCCAAGGGCCTACGTAAGCCTAGCCAACAAGGTTCCCTGGCTTACGCCACCCAAGAAAGTTATTTTCCTGTGTCACTGTTGAGCAGAGACACAGAAGTGATCCCCGAGGTGTATTTCCTATTCCCCATCCACTCATCAAGATTGTTCTTGAAGAGTGCTAATGAAGAACTTTGCTTGACATAGATGGGTAGCCTGTTCCAGAGTATGGGAAGTTTCTGGGACAGGAATCTATCCCTCCAGCATGTCCTGTTTATTGTGGTGACAAGGTTTAGGTCCCGAGAGCATGTAGCTTGGGGGGATTGGGATTTCTTTAGGTGTAGCATGACCAACAACTCTGGGTTTGACATAGCTTTATATGTTAGGCAGAGATCACCTCGAAATAGGCAATATGCTATGGAGTAAAGCTGGAGTTTTTTGAGGCAGTCAGTGTAGGGCATTTGTTTGAGGCCAGTAATCCTCTTTGTGAGGTACTTCTGTGGAATGTCCATCTTCTGCAGATGTCTGTGAGGTACATTCCAAAAGGGGCATTGTACTCTATAATGGGTCTAATGAGTGTCGAGCAGAGGGGAACAATGACCTCTTTTTTCCTGGATGAAAAATCTTTTATGATGAGATGTGCCATGTAGAAGGACTTCCTGACTACTGTGGAGATGTGACTATCAAAGGAGAGACTACTGTCCACCTGGGTCCCAAGGTGGACCTGGGATTCTGACTGTTTTGGAATGTGTAATCTCTGTGGTGCGTCATGTAACTGCGTAGTGCTATAATAGTGATTTGTAGATAAGCAGGAGTGCTGATCCCACCACTGCCAACTGTGTGCGTGTGTGTCAGCAAATGCCT
>NC_056745.1:1282267106-1282269606 GCF_019279795.1 Protopterus annectens
GGGGTTTTGAGGCCAGATACGCCAGCTTGAGGGCAGAGTGTCACATTTAGAGGGTGAGCCTGCCCCTTCTAGACAGCCCCCAGCACAGCCACCTCTGTGGCTATTTTGGTGCAGTGGTGGTTGCCCAAGGGTGGGGACCTCCATCCCACTGTTTCCATTTGGGAGCTCATGGGCTTTTGAATGCCGAACACCCCTCCCCGTCCAAGGTGTATCCTCCCACATGTATCATATACCGACCCTGTATGCTGTCTTGTCTCTCATCCTAACCAACCTATCCTCCACGAGCATACCTACTCTCCTTCCCCCACATCCCACTCTCACCTTACGGAAACAAAAGGACAATCTGTTCCTAGAACAATATTTGCCCCATACATAGCTGAGCATTTCACACACATGTTCACTGGACACATGTAACCTTTTTAATTTGCATCACAACATACTCCAGTTGTCCTTACCTCTGTCTCTCAGGCACACGATCCTGTTATGCACGTGACTCCTAAAGGTTCCAGGTACACGTGATGCAGATGACCCCATTGTACACACAACACTACCGTTCCTTCTATGGTTACCCCATTTATCTTTTTCATGATGATGATGATGTTGCCCACAGCACTTTGCAAGAGTACTGTTCTCACATAATGGCTGGACAGGAACTGTTGTGTTAATGTAAATAAAATGTACAGAGTGATGTATTTGGCCAATGTACAAATGTTTGCATGTATTAATGACACATATCTGTCTGAGGGAGTCTTTATATTACATAGGACAACACCACTACATAATACAGGAATTGCTGGTGTTTCCCTTTTCATTCCTTTTTAATTCTTTGTTGTCACATGGGATGTTCTTGATATATCTATATACATGAATGCATCTATATCTGGACATAAACACACACACACATAAATCTACATGATGGAATACCTTTCCTATACTGTTATGACTGTGATGGATGATATGTTTGTGATAACATCTGATGACTGTATATCTGCCATGGTGTAGTGGTAAATCACATTGGCTGTGGGGTGCAGGGTCCTGGTTTCAAGCCCTGCAGAGGCCGTTTATTTTGTTGCTGGGCAGAACAAGGCCATTGGATATGGAGTGATTAAGGCACTTTAAAGCATTTATGAGTGGGTGTGTGTAGGTTTGCATGGAGCTAAGCAATGCTTACCTCTGGTTACAGTTTCTTACACTTAGTTAGCCTCAACTTTGCTTCTCCAGTGTGATACTCACATACTGGTGGCCAAACAGGCTTACACCCCCTTGCTCCCGCACTTGCAAATGCACTGTATTTGGTGTTTGTATCTGACACTCACACCCCTGGGTGGGAGTGAGGACTACGATATTACCTTGTGATGCCTATTACATTGGATTACATGCCTACAGTATCGGGAATGGCTGTCCATTAGGCGTAAGCATGACGTTCAACTGTTACGGAATCTGCAGCCTGTCCAGAGTTTGATTCATACTATTGGTGTGTTCCTCTTACAATCTGCACCTGTCTGGCTAATACATGGGAACTGACACCATTCAATACAAACAAGTATTTGGGTTTTGGAAACCACATACTTCAGCAGAGTCATGCTACTGCATACCTATTATTCTATCATCTTTCTAAGGTTGTAAGTGGAATATGTGCTTTCTGACCCTATCAGACCTCTCAAATGATTGAGGACAAATATCAGTTGAATAAGGGACAAGTCATGACAACATCAGGGACAATCAGGGACACATTTAAAATATTAGTGCTATTAACTTGACACATTGACAGACTTAGAGCATATGAATTAATACACATTTTCTGAGGTAAATGAAGTTTATAACTCTTAATTGTTGTCATTATTTATTACGTGTAATTCACTACCTTTCCTCCAAAAGTCACTAGTTTTAGGAGGGATTAAGTGGGACAGAGTTAGAATTTGAGTCAAAATCAGGGAAAGTTGAGAGGTATGGTCCCTATTTGTTCCCTCAACGGTTTATGTCTTGCCCAGTGGATTTGCTCTTAGGGGTTGAGAGGTATGGGCGTAAGCTATGCCCATTTCGGAATATTACTTACATCCCTGGGGCGGTCCTAACACGACTGCACCAGCCAACACCTGCACGCCTAGGCCCATAATTGCATACCCATAGTTCCCCCACCTGCCCCTCCTCTACAGCACTCATCCTTACTGTGGGTGCAGGTGGGGTATAAATACACCACTACACACTGCCCACTCTCCATGTGTTGGGACACATGTCATATGTTGTGCCGACCCAAGGGTTATCAGTCTTGCACAACCTACTGGTCCATGTACGTCTACAGCCTGGTTTGATGAATCAGTACAGGGACTGACTCCGATGATCAGTAATTTTTGGGGTGTCCCACAAGGGACATTGATGTCTTTGTTTCCAGATTAGACCCGGCAGGTCTCTCCCATTGGTAGTATCCTGCCGGTGGTCAGGGAAGGAGTGGTGAGTTTACTTTTATTGTGTGTCTGTATGTCTCACCTGCCTAGCTGGG